>NW_026728844.1:1596958-1834958 GCF_030272615.1 Cryptomeria japonica | reverse complement strand
CTCAAGATTAGAATCACTTTATCAAATTATCATCAGCACAGTCAACATTGGTATCACCATTTCATCATCCATCCATCAACATGAAATATTAGTTTGCAGCAACAGTCATCGAGTCTCACTCGAATCGCAACTTCAATTCTCATCAAATCATTGGCAGCACCAACCAGTCAGAACATCAACAACAATCATCGGCATCATTGTAAAACAATCATTAGAAATCACTATCCACCATCAAATCACATATCAATCATCAGCAGCATCGAATCACATGTCAATCATCAGCAGAAATCTCCAGCGGCATTAAACTCTCATCAATCATTAGCAGCATCATTTTACACATCAACCAGCAGCACCATCACATCAATCAGAAATCTTTAGCAACATAAAATGACACATCATCTATCAGCATCATAAAAGACATCATCAATCAGTAGTAGGGCCCTAAGCGTAGGTAGCAACAGGCCTATAGAAAGTCATAGAGAAGGTCAAGAGAGCCAATATTCAGAGAGCGGGCAGCGCTTGAAGTTGACCGAAAACTAGTAGCAGTCGGAATAAAGGAAGCATTCGAGCCGGTTTGAAAGGCAGTCCCTTTTCAAGCAGACGGTTGACTAAGTGTTTACCTTTATTGAGTTGCCTCACCACACCTATCCACTCATGAATTACTCAACAATCTACCTATGTACTCGGATGCATTGAATATGGGAACATTATTCTACAGAACTAACGCTATTGTTGGAACATTCAGGTATTCGTCCTTACACACTACTTCTAGGAACAATATGGGATATCGGACATTTAATAGGAACAGCGAGCTAAGCCGTAACGTTGCTTCTAGTAACATAAGAGAATCCCGGAACTACACTCGCATAAACATAAGCAAATGTCAGAACATAACCTTTATAAACAGGAGCTTATGTAGGAACACATCAAGTAGGAACACGTATGGAAATGGGAACGAAACTTTTAGGAACTTGAGCATCAGTTAGAACACGTAAAGATGCCGAAACATAACTATACACTTCATAAGTATAAACACGAGCATATGCCTCCACAGTAATAATTGTCAAATAAGCTGGGACAGGCAGAGAAGCTAGCTAACGAGGTGATGGTGAGACTCAATCAACAGGATAATAAAATACAACCGCATTAATTTGGTAAACAGGAACCGTATCTGAAATGGACTCTGGAACGAAAGGATCTGAAACTGGCTATCGATCCTAGAGGATGTTGGTGGTGAAGAAACTACTGCCTCTGGTTCTGCCTTTGCACCAAAATATGCTCCCGGTACTGGGGCAAGGGGAACTGCTTATTCAACCGGATCTGCTCGATCTCAAACTATAAAGGACGCTGGGCGAGATGCTTCCTCTATCTCTGGTAATGGTTCAAATCTTTCCTCTATGGCTTAAGGATCTAAACTGCTTCAGGCTCTACCACTAATGCTGCTACCTATGTGGGATCAACTGATTCAAGGCCAACGACTGGAAATCTCGATTTGCTTCTGGAATGGGATCAAAGTAAAATAGCTCCGGTTCCGCCTTTACTACCGGTGGTTGATCGCCTCGCAACGGAGTAAGCAGTTCCTAATCCGCAACCCCCAGCGCGAGCATAGGCGGTTGTTTCATCTGTTGATCCAGCACCATCAGTATCTGAGTCAATAGTCAAGACATAGTTGGCAGCTAGAAGGGTGGTAGAATAAGGTACCTATCGGTGGGTAAGGAAGCTGCTATGGTGTAAGTGGAAGGAAGGCAGCACTCAGGTCAAAGGAGTGCGCTATGTATGCCCAAATGAAGGTAGCGCTCACCATGCTTTCATCTTCGTGCTACTCCGTATGCCCTAAGTTTATGTAGTAGCGAGACATATAAGAAGCAGCGGGCCCTCTATTTATATCTCAGGAGCAGAGCTATAAGCACTAGCAAGGGTGGTGGTTTCTGTAGCTTCGGTAAGCAGATCCTATATCCTATCCTATAGCAGTAGTTCCTGGTCCAGCAGCCTTCGATCCAGCAGATATAGTTCCAGCAGATTGTGCAGTTGATCCCAGTTGATTCAAAAGAGGGAGATGGATTGATAGCTAGTGGGTAGCCTGCGTAACTACAGGAATTACGACCCTTAAAGTTCGCTGGATTTTTTCGATTCTCAATACACAAGAGAAAATTGGAAAAACTTTCTAGCCTGCCTTACACCTAGAATGTTATTACCCATAGCACGAACCCTCCACTCGATTGTTTCGGTTCAACTCCTAACAAACGAGGAACTCTATTGTACAGAACACATGAGCGTATAGTAGGATTCTCGCTTGGACGTAGCGCTATCATGCCCTATTCTATGGGCCGGATCCCCAACCTTGTAACTACGGGGCACTACCTTGATGTTGGCTTGAATAGGGAGCTCTTTCTATCTCTAACACATGGATAGCGTGCAGGCGTAGGGCTGAATTCGCTGCATCTTGGACCTTATTATATAAGTGAAAGCATCCGAGCCAGCTAAAGCAGATTCAGGTAGGCGCAGCACTGGAAAAGCTATGTTGGGAGGCTAGACTCGATTATGATCGGTAGTTTGCGAAACCTTTCAAATGATGAATGAATGAATAATTATGACTGGTAGTGTACCAGTTTATATACGGAATACACCTACCTACTAGAGAAGGGGGGTAATACCCTACAATTCTATGGGGTTCTATGGCTAGCTTATTCTAGCTCGATTCGCTCACTATAATTTATTCTAGCTTAATCTAGCAAAACTGCTCGCATTGGAGGGGGGGCGAGACTAGCAGGCATCTCGCCCTACAATTCGGGGTTATTCTAGCGAGCTGATTCCCTCGACATTCTATGGGTAAATTAATGCGTCCATAGAATTGTAGGGCCTTAGCTTGCCCCTACGGGCCCCTACCATCAACCATTTTAGGGGCTATGGGGCTAGCCCTTTAGAATGGTAGGGGGCAGTCAAGCCCTCAAATTCTATTGGACAGGCTAATGCCATTTGGCGGATCCTTAGAACAGTAGGGCACTGCTCCCTTACAATAACTAGAATAGGGGGGGGATTCTAGCAGGTTAATTAATTAATTAGGCCTGCAGAGGGGATTTTCATTGTGGTGCGGAACATAGAGGCTCGGACAGAACCATTTCCTAGTGAAAAGTACGCTAAGGGGCCTCGAGCGGACTATGCAATTGGCCTTGGGACAGGATCCGCGCTTGGAGAATATACATCCGGCGGTTATGGATTTGGATCCAGGCTAAATGACTATGGGTGCACTTCCAAGCCTTGCGTGTCTCTATCCAAAGGTCCTATGGTTCATGGGGAATGGATACTGCCCTGGAACGTCGGGGCTCTACCTCGGATGGATTTGGAAGCGAAGGGAAGCTGCCTCTGCTACAAGCTCTTGAACGAGCTATCTTCCTCTTTGGGATGCTGCGGGCTTGGATGCCTCCGCTCGAGAACTCTGTTCCTGTATCTTCCACCTACGTTGCTCTCGTCTCTACCATTGGACGCAGGGTGCATTTGACCGAGATGGAGATCCAGATTCTGCGGTTGATTATGCCCGATAGTAGGCGGTGATTCAGTAGATTCTATAGATGCAGCAGTTGGAGCAGCAGGAGAGGCAAGGTCAAAAGCAGCAGAAGCTTCGCCACCACCAGCATCGTCGGCAGAGGAATTACGTATATAGACCAGCGCTATCCTTGAGTAGGGTTATGCGCTGCGCTATCTGTTTTGCGTGCTGAAGCAAGTGATTCAGTTGACTAAGCCAAGGATTCAGTTAATGAAGCAAAAGATCCAATCCCACCGGACGCAGATGCGAGGCTATCAGTTTAACCACCCATTGAATAAGCAGTTGACCGGGGGTGGGTGGGAGGAGATAGAGCGGCTGCATTCGTTTCAGTTCGAAAGCCATATAGGCGGCCAATTGAACTACTAAAGGGTTGGGTTGGGTGCCAATTCATCACCGTTGTTGATCCAGCAATTGAAACAGCAGCATCACAGCCCCGTGGGGCGGTTGATTCGGTTAAACCACCATCTAGTAGCAAGGGCATGATAGACAGAGCCAGTTGGAGAAGGTAGCGGTTCCAGATCCGCCAAATCCATATGTAGAGCTTTCGTACCCATATCCAGATCCATACCTTCCAGAAGCATAGCCTGAAGCACATCCAGGTGCAGATGGATAGCCATACTCAGCAGAGGTAGAGGTGGGTAGAGCAGTTCCATATTCAGGAGCAGTCCCCACCCAACCCATGGGTGGGATAAGCCCTACTCTTCTAAATCCCCTACTGTTCTAAGGGGCCTAATTGGCAATTCCGCGCGATATAGAGTGACCGTGAAGAACCGGTCCCTATCAAGCTCCACCCTTCCCTCCGCTGTTGCCTCCCCCCATTCCCCTGGCGAATAGTAGGGCCCCGGTATGTGGGGTTTTGTTACTTTCCTCAGGTAATACCACCTCTACTACGGAGATCAATTCTTAAGCTAAAAGACCCCTACTATTCTATGGCATCGGAGGTGCCCGAAGGGGTTCGCATCGTTCCTTCGTTCATTCAATATGTACATTCCTTCCATGATAAAGTGCCCGGTTACCATAGCTATTCTTCCGTATTCTCGGCGGGGGACGAAGCGCAGCTTTATCGCCGGAAACTTTTCATCTAGACAGTTAGACGTCATCCTCTGTCTATACGTAATAGAAGGGTGGGGTTGCTTCCACGGTGGGGAGAACCAATGTAGTATGGGTGGGGGCTGACCGCTAATGCAGGGTGGGGTGGGAAGGACCCTACTACCTACCTATCTATCTGCCCAGTTTGGGAGGAGACCCCCCTACCCACCTCCCTACCTACCAACCTCCCCTGCAGTTGGGGAGGAGTGTGACGTATAGAACTAAGCTGATAGAGTCGTTCTCGGGATAATCACTCCCCTCGCCGGAGGGACGTTGGGAGAGCACGCAGCGCAACATTGGTCCGTACGTAGGGCTAGCCCCCTACTATTCGCTTTCTCGCAGGCGCCCATTAGAATAGTAGGGCTCTTCATGGCGAATAGTAGGGGCCCACCCAACCCTGCAGGGTGGGGGGTATAGTTCTGAACGGCTCGCATGAACTGATGCCATTAAGTGTGCATTCATGGGGAATTCTAGTGGCAGTAGATAGAGAAATCGGGTCCTATTAATAGTAGGGCCCCCCCCCCAACCCCCCAATTATAGTTGTTGTAGGATCTCAGCGGTGTAATGATGAAGATGTCCATGCCGTACGCTTGGAGGCCCTTTTTTTTAGATTATTCGAACGGATTCAAGGTGCCCCTACTATTCTAAGGGATCTCCATGGGTTCTATCTCTAAAGGCCTAAACACATGGGAGCGGCAGTCGGCCCAATAGAGTTCTGGTTCGGGTAGGCGTAAGAAAAGAGGATGGCCTGCTGGTTCATAAAAAAACAGCCATTTGAGGGAATGTTGGATTTACTATTATGCGAAGCCGGAGAAGATTACTTGGGCTCATCCAGCCCCATTCTCAAAACAAGTCCAACCGGTTCCGAGTTCATTCATGAGGGGACGCGTGTTTAACTCCGCCCCGGAAGAACTATCTCCGGGGGTTGCGAACCCCCGTCACTTTCCTCCCACCTCGATTCTAGAACTCTTTTTTAGATTAATGCGGAATTCATTAGCTTGCTAGAATACGCTAGAATAATCAATCAAGCCCTCGACATTTTATGGTAGATTAATGCGCCCCATATAATGTCGAGGGCCCCCCAGCCGGGGCTTGCTAGAATAATATGAAAAAGGGCGACATAGTAGGGGGCTAGCCCTTTAGAATGGTAGGGGGCTCGCCCGCCCAATTCTATAAGGGAGGGCCCCGGCTGGGGGCGTCATTAATGAACTGCAGTCAAGCCCTACAATAACTAGAATAGGGGGGTGGGGGGGGCGGTTTCGGGTGGTTAAGGTGAGAAAAAGGGCACCACCATAAGATTTCCAATCCGATTTGATATCCTCCAGGCACAGATCCAGTTCCAGGCGCCAATCTCGATCCTGAAGGGCTGGGTTCAGGCGCTGCTCCTGGTCCAAAACAGGAGGTTATGCAGCAAAGTTATCGGGTGTAAGCAACACCATTAGCAGAAGTAGGGTAAACACCCGTGTGGCCGCGGTTCCATCCCAGTTCATTATTCTGCAGGGTGGCCCCCGGAACTAAGATCCCCCCCAACCTCGATTCTAGAACCGCCATAGAGTTGTAGGGAGCAGGTTTATCCTGAGAATAGTAGGGCACTGATTAATTAAGAACTATAGTTGGGTAGAAATAGGGTGTTGGAGGAGGAACTAAGGGCCGGAACTCAAATTCCCACCCAACAACTATTCAACTATTCTAAAGGGGGGCTCGGGGGGGCTCGGACATTAAGATCTTTATGCCTTTCTCGGCTAGGCCGTGCTCTGATCCAGATAGAATTGGATTCCGCGTTGCTTCGATCTCCACGCTGCCTTCCTCCTCTGATTGCAGCTCAGATGCTGCTGGTTCTCAAATCTGAAACGAGATCAACTGCTACAGGTGCTTCAGGCGGATCATTCACAGGTTCTTATTGAAATACGTCTAGATCCAGGAACACGGACCAATGTTGGAACATCACTGCTTGGAGCTACAGGGAATGGCGTAACAAACATATTGAGGTCGGTCTCAATACTAGCTAATATTGGAACATCACTTACTCATTGAAGCGGGAATGTAGGAACACGTGCAGATGTGCACTACCTGGCCCCAGAACAGAAGCACATGCCGGTGAAGACTGGTTTTATTAGAGATGCAGCTAGAAATGAGCTTCTTGGAACAGCAGCTAATGCCTTCATATCCCCCGGATTCAAGTTGAAACACCGGGACACTTTCAGATACACACATATCTATATGCCGGCCTGGCGTATCATAGCTAGGAGTGTATAAGCACTACATTACGCTCTAGGGCCTGGATCACTAGGTATGCTCGATCGGATCAATAACTCGATCAATTCAATTGGCTCTACACCTGAAACTGAATCCCTGCCTAGAGAATCTGCTGCGAGGTCACCTGCAGGGAGGATAAGGAACCACTGGGAATAGATATGCAACTGAAGGATGTGAAACGGAGCGATCTCGATCTAGGGACATGGCCAGGGTTCACCCCTATAAATGCCACGAGAGAGAACCTATCCCATGCGATCATGTAGGTAGTTCGACCTATAAAAGGGAAGGGAAAGCGGGTGGGGGGGCCCCTACTATTCTATGGCTGTGCCACCAAGTCGAAGCCATTCATCCAAGCTGCTCACTGAAAGCCACAGCTCAATCGTACGCTATAGGAGATTCATACACTGCTGCAGCAGCCGCCTACAGCCCTACAATTCTATGGGCCGTGGTGACCATAGGTTGATCAAAGCTCACAGGCAAAGATAGGAGCATAGGTAGGTGCAGTTCCTATTGGTGAATCAGCAGATCCTATTCCATTCATTGCCCATAGAATAGTAGGGCCTCCGGCCGGTTCTAAGCCCAGCTGCCCCATATCCAGTTCAGGGACCAAGACCACCTTATTGCTAAACATCCCGAAGAACACCAGTCAATCGTAATGGTTCAGAAAAGACCCGATCAATAAAAAGTGATCGATCACTTAAGCCTGCACAAGGCCCCTTCTATCTATAGTCGCCACAAGACTTATAGAACTTCTCACGGACCACTCGGTGAGCCCCTACGGGGATCCGGACCAGCATCCAAGCTAATTGAATAGACCCCGATGAACCGGGTGTGGAAGCAACGAAAGCGAGAGAGACTATAGCGGAAGCATCAGTTTAACCACCTATTGAATCAGTACCACCAATAGCGTCTCCCGTTGAAGCACCGACCCGCGGCTGTTTACTCGGTCGGAATAAGTTGATCCACCTCTATAGGCCCGCCCAGAATTAGGTCCAGTTGTTGAACCCGCAGCTGACCCGCATCCCTTCCATCGTATCGAGATCGAAAGGGGAGCAGAGGTAGCAGAGCCTCTCGATTGAATTTTCACTTTAAGCCGGCCGCCCGTAGAAAACTATAATGGGGGGGTGGGGGGGGGGCGGATCCATTTCAGTATCGAGTTGACCCAATTGATCCGGAGTAACTAGAATTGCCCGTGGGCCCTACTACTATATATCGGGCACCCCGCAGCATCAGATCCTATTGAAGAATCAGTTTTAAGGGCCGCCTTCTAGATAGTAGGGGGCATCAGTGGCCATGGATCGAGAAGCAGTGAATACGCCGGGTAGAATCCAAGCATTCTTACTGTTTATAAAGCCGCCCACGGTTACAAATCAATAGCTAGTTTTAGATCCAATTGATCGAGCCCTACGGGGACCGAGCCGAAGCATCCTAGCCCGCAGAGACATAGGCTTCAGTAGCAGCTTATCCATCCATCCGGACCCATCCGAGCCATACGGTTCTCGAACAAGCCGAGTTCTCGCTACCAAAAGCCCCGACCGGTTAACCTCCACCTTCAATAGAGATCGATCTTTACGAGTGACGAGGATAGAGATCGATATTGAGCACTTATTCTAGCAGGTTAATTAATGAAGTGGGAGGGACTATAGTTGGAAGATCAAAAGTCTGGGGGATCAATCAACGGCAAGAAAACGGGGCATTAGCCGCCAGATTCTATACGTAACATGCCCCAGCAGGGTGGGTGGGTGGTTCGAGGAAGAGTGGGGGGGGGAATTGTGGTTGGGTAGGTAGGAGCTCATTTTAAGAATTCGTATTACGGGGGGCTCGCAGTCATCATACCATGTTACGTAGATAGTCGGAGGATAGGGAATAAAGTACTCCCACCCACCCGAATCGTGCGGCATTACTTGAGGTCTACGCATTGAATTTGATTCATTAGCAAATAAACCAGTGGGAGGAGAATAAGATGAGTAGGCAGGTGGGACGGGGAGGCAGCATGGAAGCGAATTGGTTCCGGGCAGATAGAATAAGCAAGCTGGTTCGGTGCGGGCTGAGAAATAAAGGGGGAGTATTATGGAATCTATCTATCTATCTATCTATCTATCTATCTATCTATCTATCTATCTATCTATCTATCTATCTATCTATCTATCTATCTATCTATATATATAGGGATTCCCAGGTGGCAAGCAAATTCCTGGCCATAAGAAGCACATTACGAGAGAGATTCTAAAAAAGCCCAGGATGCATGCCGGTTGAATGCATTTACTCACCCCACTGATGGAACCTTCATAAACCCTAATGAGTACGCTCTGATCGGAACTGACTTCACTAACTATTTAATCGCCCCTTCTTATTTATATAGTTGTTGGACCCGACCAAGAGATGTATGGGTGAGGTATGCAAGTTCAGGAAATGTGTGGGTGGGAAATGGGAAGGAATGACGGGCATGTGCTTGGAAAAACAAAGTGATAAGGTATAGCTAGAATTCCCCCCCACCCGTTCTTCTAGCAGGCTGATTAATAAGGGGTGGGTGGGAGGAGGCGCTCTGGAGATACATCCCACAGAGATAGGGGGGGTGGGGCCATGTTTCGACGCTATAGCTAGAGCTGCATCGATCGGAGTTGCCATCTCCCGCATCCCATCATTGCTTCGACAAAGATGCATACTGCTACTCCCTCCCCAGGCGAAACTTTTCGCTCACCATGCAATGAAACTTTACGAGGAGGGCCGACAATACTCAAGCAGGGGTAAGTAGGCATATGCATCTGGGTCCATGTGGAATTCGCCCCTCCTGAGCAGATAAGACTGTGATAGTAGGAAAACAGGAATTGGGGGATATGTAAAGGCGGACCATCGCAAGCAGAAGAAGGAAAGCAGAGTGTCATTAATTGTTTCTGACCAAACCTATGGCTAAAGTGACGGAATCGGTCTTGAGTCTCGAATCTTTTCTCCTTTTCTCCCTGCTAGCGCGGTTAGATCGGGAGGAACGGGCTTGAATGCAATAGTGGAAATATCGATCGAAGCCCCTCTCTCTATAGTTCAAAGAATAGAAAGCGGACGAATCGATTTGATGCCCTATATACCTATGGCCGCGACAGCCATCGCCCTACTGGGGAGTTAGCAGGTGGAATCGGTGAAAGGGAAAACACTACCAGATAAACCTAGCCTATAGAATGGTAGGGGGGGTGGGAAACTCTAGTTCCGGGTGGGAGGAGGCGAGACGATGAATGCTTGCCATACACCTAAAGCGCCACTAGTAATAGGTGGATGCTTGCACCTTGCTCCGGAACTTCCTATCCCAATATTTGACCCTTTAGAATAGTAGGGGCGTTAGTTAGCCCTATTGTTTCTTTAGGCTCCACTCAAGTTCTTTTTTCTCCTAACTATTACCACCGGGGCAGGAAGGGGACGAGGCAGAGAATCCATAGAGGCTGATTTGCCATGCATCTGTAAATGACCGGGCATCCATGCGAAAGCTGCCGCATCGATTGAATTTGGAACTTAACCCCCCACCCCCCCCAATAATAATTGTAGCTCGATTGTAGGGGAGATACCTCCAACTATCCCCCGCCCAATTCGGCTGGGAGGAGAGCCCCCTACCCCTATAAGTTCTATGGCCCAGCAGGGGCTGATGCCATTAAGGGGGGCCCACACACGCAATTATCACCCTGCTTCACTTCCCCCTATTCTAGCGTCATTCTAGCAGGGGTATAGTTATTAACTGCTCGCCTTACTCCCCCGACCGAGTCGGCTGGGGGTTCCAATCAAGCCCTAAACCATTTTATGGACTCCTCGAATTAACAAGATATAGAACCCTCCAAGCAGGGGGGTCCATAGACTCGGTCGGGCGAGGAGTCAATTAAGAAACCTGCTAGCTTATTCTAGCGTCAAAATAGCGGGCTGATTAATTGACTGATTAATTAGGGGGCTAGCCCTTCAAATAGTAGGGGGAGGGCTGCTATATCTGCTTATTCGTTATTCTAGCCCCCTACTATTCGGCAAGGGCTAGCGGGCCCCATTAGAACCATAGATTTGAGAGGGGGGCCCTAAACCATTTGATGGACTGCTCGCCCTCAAATTCTATGGGCGCAGGCTGATTCGAGCCCTACAATTCGATCGGGGTAGATTAGTTGTGGGAGGCCCGCTGGGAATAGTAGTTCCCGGGAGGCAATAGGATCACTATTCTAAAGGCAATTGGTTGCTCGAAAGAAAGGAGTCGAAACCCGGTCACTTCCCCTTTAAAAGCAGGCCATATCTTAGAATAGTATTAAGAATAGAGTGATTTCACGGGGTGGGAAATTAGGAGGAACTAGAATCTATAATTGTTGGAGGGAATTTTTGTTAACTACCATAGAATTTTAGGGGGGATTAATTAACCTGCTAGAGTAGGAGAATTAATCAGTCAATTAATTCGTGCCCTACAATTCTATGGATGCGCTTGCTAGCCCTTCAAATAGTAGTAATTAATTCGGCCCTACTATTTTCGGCTGGATAAACCTGCTAGCCCGTCTCCTCTCACCCACCCACCCCAACCTCCTACGGGGGCTAGAATAAAGCCGTTCATTAATTAACCTGCACTCGATAGTTGCTAGAATCGCCCATAGAGCCATAGAATTGAGAGGGGGGGGGGGAATAAGCAGTTATATTATGTTGGTGCATCCTAGATAGAGTTCATGGCGCCCCGGGAGGTTGAGGGCCGATCGAACCGGATATGACCTGGCCATCGAGTCATATTACGTACGTAATTTCGATGCCCTCCCCCGATGAACCACATGGTATTAGGGCGAACGAAAAGGTCTCGGGGTGTGGAACGGCCGAGGTCTATAACGAAAAGAAAGAGGATGCGGGCGAGCGCATCTCTCGGTAACGGTCATGAAGGGTTCGGAAACTGTGTTGGTGTTGATCAGATGCCTTTCTCGAATTCCCTATGAATGCACTGAATTAATTAACCTGCTAGATAGAGTAAGCCATTATTCTGCAGGGTGGCCCTACTATTTGTAAGGGCCGGAACTGCGTTGGTGTTGGACCAAACTCCATAGTTCTGCGGTAAGGTCTTCTGGTGCATAAATGACCGCCTATCTATACTCAATCTAAATCTACGTTCGAGGCCCTCGACCAGATAATCTATAGGGTCAATCGAGTAAGGCCCCCCGGCCGACAGTTATATCTCGTATCTCGGGGAGGCCGAGTTCAGGCCCTCGCCCTCCGGCTAGATATATACCATCACACCATCATGATGTGTTTCCCCTTCCGGTTGATCTTGGAGTCCCGTATTCCATTCCCCAACCGTATTCTATTCGTGCCCCTATATTGATACGAACTGAATGGGACGAAGTCATCACATTAGTCCAGTCATCAGTCGTATAAACACCGGACTTTCTTTCCTTTCTCTCCTTCGGAGGTGCATCCTAGATAGGGCGCACCCCTCTAGATATATGGGGGTCCACCGGTGGTTAAATCGAAAGATAAAGATGCATCACTGTTCGTTCGATTCGTCTCACCGCTATCTATTCGTTCAGGGCTCGACCTCGAGTTCAGTTCGGTCAGGGCCTTATATGAAGTGAAGTCACCGGCCCCTACTATTCTATGGGCAGGGCTCGACCTCTTCGGTCAGGGCCCGACCGGGGACAGCTTGTGTTGTGCCAACCGGGTTCTACAATCCCACTCGTTTAATGGTCATTGTCATTTATGCGCTCACTCGACAGCACTCGACCGGGGCATTCGGGCACATCGATAATCGATAGGGAGTCCATCTCTATGCCCAGCCGCCCTACCTGATGAGTCCCTCAATTGAGAAGAGAAAAGCCCTCTTCTCAGTTATCCCCCATATGGATAGATAGATAGGCTCAGAGCGAACTCGAACTATATCTCAAGCGGTCTCTGTCGGATATGTAGTTCGCAAGATAGACGTTCGGAGCGCACGGTTCGGAGGGAGCTCAACTCGACGTGGCGGTTGATGTATAGGCCGCCCCGGATTACTGTTATAGATTCAAATTAGCTGTAAGATCCTCGAGGAGGAACTACCGTCTGTCTATATAGCCTAGCCGCCCGACTATCGACTATCTACCCCGCCCTACCCCATCTATATAGGCAGGCCGGGAGAGCCCTATATATCTACATGGGACCGCCGCCTCTACTCCGGGATTAGGGTTGGTATATAATACAGTATCCAGTTGTTTTCAGGCTCCTTGTTTCGGTGCACTTTCATGCATGCTCCGTTGGCCTATCTGTATAGGGCCCTCCTCCCCCAGCTGTATGGAATATAGAAAATAGAGTAGGCTGTCGGTCGAGTCCCTCCCCTCCTCTCTCTCCTCCCCCTCCCCCTCCTACGCTCAACCTATCGGATCGGTTGAGTTCCCCATCTACAATGCCCCTCTCCCACCCCATCGCAGATATATCGAGACCCTCTTTATTAATCTGTTCATTAATGCGTTCATTAATAAACCTGCTAGAATAATATGAAAAAGGGGCCGAAGAGTAGGGGGCTAGAATAAACAAATAACAATCCCTCTTTCTCGAATCTGTCAATTCGAGCAGTCAATTAAATACGGCCCCCATAGAATTGTAGGGAATCAGCCCGCTATTTTGACGCTAGATTAAGCTAAATAGTTCTAGAATCGAGCAAATATCGAGAACCCTTCATTAATTAACCTGCCACTATAGTTAGCCATTCGAGCTGTAAATTCGAGTCGTGAATTATTCCTCAGCTTGCAATCTAAAATAGTTCTAGAATCGAGCAATTCTAGTTAGCGAATCGAGCTAGAATAAGGAACGGCTAGTTTCCCACTGCCATTAATCAGTCAATTAATGACGCCCCATTAGAATTGTAGGGGGCCCTTGAGAATAGTAGGGGGCTAGCCCTCCTCCTATAGTTGGGGGGTTAATTAATCAGCCTGCCCCCCTTTAGCCCCCCACCCCCCTACAATTCTATGGGCCCCACACACGGAATCGTCAGTTCGTAGGCTTTACTCGACCAAAGGCCGCCTAAATAAGCACACTCTGCCGGATCAGCAGCTCCAGAAGTGGTTCACCAACTCCGGCTCTTAGGATTGATTACCATTTCCCCTACGGGCGAATGCCCCAGAAGCCCAGAGAGAGTGATAGTTTTGTTAGTTCGATCCGGCTTCAGTCGAGGGCCCGTAGGGGCCAAGTGGGAAACATCCAAGCTTAAGGGTGGAGATGGAAGGAGAAGTCGGCCTGGGGGTGGGTGGGAGGATATAGGGGCCTCTCTGGGATAACGACGATCAAAGCTCCACCTGCTCAAAGTGCCTCTCCTAACAGTAGTAAGTATGTCGAGTGCCAAAAAAACGAACCGCAAAGAAAGTTGGAAAGTCGGTACCATCCATTCTCTTCCGTCACCGCTGAGAGTGCTGCTCTGTCAGATGCTTAGCAATATAGGAAGGGTGGGAAGGCAGGAAGGCCGTAGAAGGCAGTAGATTATAGTAGCCGTAATATGATATGGTGCATTGGAGCTAAGTCAGTCTAGGTTCCCTCTCCGCCGGGTTATCGCCATCACTCGTGGGTAGATCACTCGTTGGATCAATCTTCGGAAGGAAGCTTTCGTTGATCACGCTAATTCAATGCAAGGGGTGGGCCCCTACTATTCTATGGTGGAGGCCCCTACTATTCTAAGGGGTTATGCAGGGAGGGGTTATGCAGGGTGGGCCCCTACTATTCTATGGCATCGGAGGCCCTCTATTCTATTGTTGTTGGGGGCCCCCCATATAGATAGATAGATAGATAGATAGATAGATACGGAGATAGATATGGGGCACCCGGGCAACGGGAGAGGACCCCTATCCATATAGGCCGCCTCTACTCCAAGTTGGGGGTTCTCGCCGAGCATAGACCCTATATCTAATCGACCGACGGCCTATAGCTGTAGCTAGAGCTAGAGCCCCGCGGGTTCTATATATGGGGGTGTAATTATCGACCGACGAGCTCCTCTACCGATAGATAGGGGGAGGAGATCCAGCGCGGCTGGGCTATATAACACTCGACCCAGAGGGAGGGGGCTACGTCTCCCCCTACAATTCTATGGCAGTTCCGAAATCTAGAGTTCTGTTCTCGCTTCGATCCCATCCCAGTCCCAGCGGCCGAGAGAACCCATATATATATGGAGGGGCTGCTCTCCCAGCTGCATCAGTCGTATCACGGCTACTGTAATAGAATGATTTATAGGCCCGCCCGCCCTTCAACTAGAACTCCCACCCACCCACCCCTATTGTCCTGCCCTACCCTATCTATTCTATGGGGGTCGGGTCACCCAGATATCCATATATACCATCCCGTGGCAATTTAGACCATAGAGATCTATAGGTCATCAACTAGAACTCCCACCCACCCCGGGGTAGGGGTAGCCCCGGCCTATTCTTAGCCAGGTAGGGTGGGGGGCTGCCGTTGGCATGTTACGTATATAATCTGGAATCTAGCTATAGTTCCCACCCACCCCGTACGGGCTTGACTGCAGTTCATAACTATGCCCCCTGGGCTACAGAATAAGGCCTCGATTGCCAAGGGTTGGCTTATTGTAGCGTATTCTAGCGTCAAAGTAGCAAGCTGATTAATCTGCCGTATTAATTCACTAATTAATTAAGAATTGTAGTTCGTTGCTGTGGTTGGGCCCCTCCCTACTATAGCTTTCTACAGTTAGGTAGGGGTGGCTTCTACTCACTCGTCGTTGCCACCGCCTCCGCTCTCGGCCACCTTCCCTCCCATTCCGATTGTTGCTTACTCTAGCAGGTTATACTAGCGAGCTGATTCCTTTAGAATAGTAGGGGCCCGTCTCCTCCCACCCACCTTATCCTAGCAGGCTAATTAATTAGAACTATAACGCCCACCCAACAATTTATAGCCTCCCACCCTGCTGCCCTGCATTGGGGGGTATAGTTATTAAGTGGGAGGGCCCCTACAATTCTATGGTAGGCCCCCATCTTTATTATTGTGGGAGGATATAGTATTTCCCATCCCCATGGAATCTTAGTTCGAATGTAAATGTCTTCATTCCAAGTATTCCATTCTGGGGAAAGATAAAAGGTGGCGCTCATTCCGGCTGGGCCGAGGTCGCGAAGGGCTCTTCGGGTGGTCTAACTATGTGTCGATGAATTTCCCCCTCATTCTCCTAGTGGATAAGCAGAATTGTAAGAAGCAGGTAACTATGCCCCCCACCCCCCCCTCTATAGTAATTCCCCACACACATTCATTCGTTGATTCATTCGGATGCGCGCCCTATCTCCTCCCACCCACCCCCAGGGCATTCACTGAGACATAGGCCTAATCCCTGCATTGGTTATTAGATTCTTTGCCATGGATTGGTGAAAGAAAGCAGATGAAGCACCTCATTCGAACCTGTCTCAACCAAGGCAGCGAGCCAGAACGCACAGGGACAAGTAAACTAAGTGGTTCTCATTCAGGCACGGGTTTCTCAGGAGAAGGAACTGGGCTGAGTAAATGAACCGGGGGATCGAACAAGGGAAAGGCAAAGCCGAGACTTGTTTGGGATGGGATAGCCCTCTATAGTAATTGTGGTGCGGGATAAATAGATTCTTTAGCTAAGGCTTTCTTCTCAGGAAGGCTACTACTAGATCTATCATCCATATTGGAATGGATAAATCGAACAATTCTGCCTAGGGAATAGGGACGTAGACCGGTGGTCCGGCCGATGAATGCATGAACTCGGTTCTGCTTCGTGGAGATTGGTCATCGTGTTTCTGGAATGTGGGTCACTTCCAAAACCTCTCACTTTGTTCAACTATTGCCTCCCACATGAACACCCCTTTGACCTTCCCCCCTTCCTTCCAAATTCGATTCTATTGATTGGGCCGCAGGAGAAGGGCTACATACAAGTCCAATTTGATTGCTGGACAAACGAGCAATAGGTGATATTTCTATACTGATAGAGGAAAACCGCTCCTAGCTTCATTGGCTGTTGTGACCGGCGACAGAACGCAGTGGACAGGCACAAAAAACAAGGGGTTGGAGCCCCCCCCAGAGAGTACGGGGCTTCGTTTCTGGACTACGCCCCTCCTATCAGTCAGGGGCTGAGGTTTTATCATAGTAGAGATAAGGAGATGTAGAACCGAATCGATGCTGGGCCATCGGGAAAGCGCCCACCCGGCTCAGTCAGACGTGTCAATCTCTTCTTCACGGGCAAACGCCTTTAGATAGTAGGGGGCCGCTCGGAGTGAAGGAAAGTTAGCTCAGTGGTAGTCGTTTCCATGGAGCAGAACCTCGACCATGTGTTTCCATTTACTCATTCCCGATGAACTCGGAGTGGGTTCTCAGCATCTGATTAGCTGGTGGATGGATTTATTTTATAACACACAATGTATTCATTCCCTGCATATGAAAAGCAGGCCCTATCTATTCTCGGGCCTTTTCTACTGATTCATACATAAACGCTACCCCTACTATTCTATGGGCAGTCCAATAGCTAGTTAAGGTAAGATTCTAGTTTTATCTCCCGCAATGAATAGGAAGTGCATGCACTAATGACGAGTTAGCTAATGATGTGTTAGTTCTCCTACTAATTGACTATGACTGAACGGGCGAATTCATAATGTATTAGACCAACCCCTTAGTCCACCACTCAGTCGAGGCCCCTCTATAGAAATTGGGGAGCTCCAGTTTGCGCTCAGCTTTCTATGACCGCAGCTACGTATATGACCGGGAAGTAACGACAACAGCCCTTCATCACATAAATAGTTGGGCCTAACGTCTTTTTCTCTGACAGAATGAAACGATGGCCTAGTTCCAGTGAGCTCAAGAACCGACTACGATTCTTTCAACTACAATTCCCACCCACCCCAAGATCAACATTACTAGACGTCACATGCCGAGGGTTTCAATGGTGTTCAAACCCATCAACCATATTCACCATATGTTGGTAGGGAACTAGTTTTGTTCTTTCCCCACCAACATCTTGGATACTACGGACCCACCGATGTACTATGCTGCATCGAATGCCCTACCAACATATGGGGACACATTGCATTGGTAGAGACGAAGATGGGAGCATAGATAGCAGTAGTTTCACATATACATACCCCCTACGAAGAAATGAAGCGGGCTACGGAACCGAAGGTATAGGGTTTATTACTGATCGTACTAAGGATGACCATACTACGGAATTCTAGAACGCTAAGGGCATTGCTAAGGCATAGGGCACTTACTAAGGACCACAGGCGACGAAGGAAACATCACTAGCAGTTTCACTACCAATTGATGTTGACCCAGAACCGGCAGTTCTGGCGCAGGCCCCTATCCAAATGCAGATCCGTAAGTTTATCCTGGAGAAAAGCATCCGCAGCGAAGGCTAAAGGCAGTATACCTTTTTGACTCAGCATCTTCGTAATCGGCCGGGTCTTAATCAGTAGCAGCGTAGACAGAGACTTCGAGCGGTTCCAGTTTCAGTTGAATCAGCGCTAGCGAAGGCATAGGTAGATCCAACGGCAATGGAGTTCATAAGCATCATAAGCAGCAGAGTTGAACCATTTACTTACATATCTAGATGCAGCTCTGCAGAGATGGAGAACCCATTGTTCACCCATAGGTGGGTAGTTCTTTCTCCCCCATGTGGTGGTCGTTCTCCTAGGTGGGTTTCCATCCATTCTAATAGGTGGTGACTAATGCCTATTCCACCATGGTGGCTAATGCCTATGATCGAGAGTCTGATTATCGTGATAGATGCAGAAGAGCCAGATGTTCCAGATGGAGATATAGTGCCTAGCGTAGAACCTGCTGCCCCATGATCACCAATAGCAGTGCCATAGCTACTAGTTCGTTCTCGCAACAGGAAGAAGAGCCTTTTGCAGTTGATCCTGTTGAGCAAGTTGATTAAGTAGTTGATCCAGTTCCAGTACGTAGAGTTGATTCTGACTACGATTATGCTGTGAACGAAGCAGCAGGAGCAGCGGTTAAAGACACGGGAGCAGCTCCAGGTCCAGTAGTAGATCCAGCAGTTGACCCAGTAGATTGGATTATGCAGTTGGTTATGATTCTGTTTACCAAGAAGCAGCAGCCGCAGCAGTAGATTTAGCCATTGATGCAGCAGCAGTTGTTTCTGCAGTAGATCCAGCCCTACCTTTTATAGTGGATGGAGCAGAAGTAGACTTACCTGCGAGTCTCGGGTTTGGAACTTCCTTCCTTTCATCAGCACCGGGCTCAGCCATTTCATTCCTACCAGGCTTAGTGGGCTTAGTAGTTCCTCCCGTTCACCGCCCGGCTTTGGCCCTTTACCATCCGGCTTTGGTACATACGACCTTCGTGATCAAGATCTAGATTCTGACTTTCGAGAATGAGATTAAGAGTTCTCCAATGAGCGAGATGCCCTTCCTCCCTATCTCCGGATGACCCAGATGCTTCAGTCGCCTATAGATAAAGTAGGGGGCAGTCGTTTCATCAGTTGAAGAACCTGTAGAAGCCGTTTAAGCACCCCCACTGACATAAGCCGAGCTGACATCCCTTCCATTTCTAGAGCCAGAAGCCCCTACTATTTGAAGGGCTAACCCCCTACGGGCTAACCCCCTACTATTCTAAAGGGCTAGCAAGCTAATTAATTACTCCCATTCTATAGGCCTAGCGAGCTGCAGTCAAGCCCTCAAATTCTATGGACTCGAATGAACTGATTCGAGTTACTCTAGCAGGCGTACATTAATGGCGAGGTAGATGCTCGATTCTAGAACCGCCATAGAGCCCTTCAAATAGTAGGGGGGAGCGGTAGATTAATGCGGAATTCCCATAGAATTGGAGGGGCTTGCGTTCTGTAGCAGGCGTACATTAATTGAGAATACGCTTCTAATGAATAAGCTAGCCCTTCGGGGGCAATTCTAGTTGGAAACAAGATATTCTCCCATAGAATTGTAGGGCGACTCGAAGAATTCTAGCATTTCTCTATTGGGGATAGGAGTGTGGGAGATCTCTAACTCCTGCTATGGTAATGAGGCAGTTCGATAGCATGCACTTGGGGAGATGCCTGTACCGCGATCATTACCCAGTAAATCATTAGATAATTCCTATAGTAAGGTGGGCTTCACATACTGGAACGAGACTCGCTGGACTATATCCAGGTTAGGTGTAAACATACTATGGAGGTGGGAACATACCGGAACGAGATCTGCCAGACTAGAGCCGAGTTAGATGGGAGCACACCATGTAGGTGGGGACACTCCGGAGCAATACGTACTGCCTACACCCGGGCTAGGCATGAACACATGATGAAAGCAAGGATACACATTGGTCGGGACCGATGGACTCAATCCGGGTAGTTGAATACTGCTTTTATAGAGGGGAGATCAAGGAGATAAGACCTCTCGGACTTGGATCGGTTTCCTCTTATTCATAGGCAGGTGGGGACAATACTGTAGGTGAAAGTTTATGCTCGGGTTTTCCCAGTTACCCGCCAACGGTAGATAAGATTTATGTGATAGTGGACAAGACGGGTATCAAGCATTTCTCTAGGGGAGACGGGTGAGTAAGACCCTTATTACTTTTCTGGGTGACGAGGCGATGAGAGAGCACTTATTGGGGGAGACGCCTTTAGAGCAAGGTGACGCTATTAGCTTCCCAATTATCTCTTTTAGCTTGGTCGGCTTTACACACATTGGTCGGGCCAGTTGGACCACACTCGGGGAGTCGGTCACACACTATGTAGGCGAGAACACATCGGAACGAGACCTTTGGATCACATCTGGGTTGTTAGGTGAGATCACACCATGTAGGCGGGAACACACTGGGACCAGACTTGCCGGATAACACGCGAGTAGTTTAGTACTTATCTCATTAGGCAAGACGAACCTATTGGTTTGCTCGTTCCTGCCTCTGACTAAGTGGGCTTCACACGCCGGAACAAGACGTACTGTTTACACCCCGGTAATTTATTAGTAACGTGATAAGGTATGCGGGCTATGGGTATGTATCTAGGTATACTAATGCTAGGTATGGGTATGGATCTGCATCTGTGTATGGGTATGGACCAACTGCTTCGACTGCATAACCAACAGTGCCGGGCTACTGGGTCTCGATCTAGAGATGGTTCAATGGGTGCTAATGATGGTATGTAGTGAAGCCGCTACTGCTTATGGGTATGGATCTGGAGATGCTGCTACTGACTCAACTACTCGCTTTGGATCTTTACCTGATGCTGCGGTGCGGGAAAGCGTTCAAACCCTATGGTCGGTTGAGCGGGTCGGTTCTTTCCCCCCTCGCCCCGGGGGGAAAGTTGAGTCACTTAACGTATCTCTCCTGACGCCGTATCTTCTGCTTTCTATATGTAATTACGCCACATCACATCAAAACAGCCTTGAGCTTCCCTCACCCTACAAAATAAACATTGCAATGGGAACACTAACAGGTGCCTCTACTCCACTTACAGTAAAAGTAAGGGATATAGGAACATCGCAAATAGGAGCTATACCTACTAGGTCTTTAGATTTCCATAAGGCCCTCCTATCCTACTCTACCCGACTATAGTTATAACCGGCTTTTACACATAACAGGAATCCACTCTACCTACCTTTTCTCTATATTCCCTCCTATCCCTCTCACCGCCCCTTCCTGAGAGTACGGGGCTTCGGCAACTAGAGTTGTCCGTTCTTCGAATAGCTTGTTGAGCGATTCGGAAGCTCCTATTGGCTGAGCCGGCTTTCGAACCTTGAAATAAGTTTATGAAGGCCTTTTCAAAAGACTTCGGAAATCTGAGTCGAAAGACTGAATAACACGACGAGGCGAAGGCCTTTTGCACCAATAACTTAGAGCAAATTGATGTGCGCTAAGGTAGTGCTGCAAAAAGAAAAAGAACGTAGCGGGTAGAGCTATGGCAAGAACTCGGAATCTCCGGCCTTGTCCATTGGGCTCATGGAGTTACCATATTAAGAATTCGAAAAAATGCGGCACGGCAATAAAGAACGAAAAGTCTAAATTATAACCAAGTTGCCTTACTGCCCAGGACTTGGTAATGTTGACCAGGATGACCATTCTTCTGATTAGGGAACAGGTGTATGCATCATTTTATCTAGTTCCGTATCCAGTTTCCTCTTGCGGATCTTGTCATACGTGCTGCTTTTTCCTATCGTTTGTTCCATTTTCTGCTTAAGAACCTTCATATTAGCTATGGCATCTGATGCTTGTTCTTCAGTCCTCTCGATAGCAGCATCCTTTTGCTCCCGAACGAGCTTCCTGAACCCCTGTTCTTGCTGGAGAAAGTCCTCATCCCATGGAGTAGGATATCCAGATTCGACTAACTGCTGGACCAAGTCTCTCATTTCTTTTGTTTTTTGAATAAGCTCATCCTTCAGTCGTTTGCATTTCTCCAATGCTTGTCCTTTCTCCCTGACTTCATCGATCTGTGCCATTGCTTGATATCGATCTGCAATGCCGAAAGTGGCAAGGCGGTCATCATCTGCTGCAAGGATTTTCTATTCCAGGGCATCCACCTGGCTTATCTCCCAATTGGCTCTCAGCCCCTCGATCAACCTTTTCAATCATTCCTTCTGATTCAGCAATTTGAACTATAGTTGGTTGAAAAGGCTTCAATCTCTCAAAGGTTGATGCTACAAGTTCCCATAATGTTTCAATTAAAGCTTTTCGCATCAATTCCAGCCGATACTTCTGAGTGTCTGCTTCCTTCTGTAGCTGGTCTATCCTTTGATAATTTTGTTGCTCCTTTGCTCCAGCTCCTCTCTCAATTTCTTATTTAGCTCCAGATTTTGCTTGCTCAGCCGTTCCCTTGCTTGAATCAGGTCTTCCTTCTCTTTGCATAAGACGTCCCGCTCTGACTCTAAGGCTATCTTATCTGCTGTTGCAGTGTCTAGCTCGCTTTGGAATAGCTGTGCCCGACTTACCAGAGTGGAAATCCTTTCATTGTTATTATTCAATTATTCCCGCTGTGCTCAGGGCCTGCTTGAGCTCTTCGATCTCCTTCTCTTTCGCCTGCAGGAGTTGTTCTATCTTCTTATTTTCCAGCCCACATATCTTCTTATATCTCCCTGCATTCCCAGGCTACCATATCGTTGGTTTGCTCTGCCAGCGTTTGCTCTCCAATCTCATTTTGCCTGTCTCCAGAGATATCATCGTAGGAGCATAGTCACTGATTTGAAGCTTATGGCTTATTAGGATCTGGAATGCAAGAGGCTAGATGCAGCTGCTGCTTCTTTATATTCCACCGAGTGACGAACTCATTTCTTCCCACGTGGGAGAATGCAGGCTTGGCCCATTATTCCAATTTCGCGTCCGTTTCCTGCTGTATCCCCTTCAGCCTCTTGTCGATCTCAGCGGTGATGGCTTTGGTAGGATCCTTGAAAGCAAGCCCATAGGACTTAATAAAGGATATTGGCTGAGTACTTTGGCTAGCATCCATTTGAGTGTTTCGCTGCGCAGCTGCAGCACTTGCAGTCACATGGACTGATTGCATGGGTGAATTACTAAAAAGGTGGAGAAGGGAAAATGTGGGGGAAGGTCTTGAAAAGGAATCGGGATGAGTGGAAGCGGGGGGTGAAGTGGGAATAGCATGAAATGGTGGTTAGTGATGTGATGGAGTCTGTAACGGATTTTGAGGAATGGATTCAAAAACGAGGGAGAGGGGTCGGGTTTTGCATCAGCGTCTGAAAACACTGGCTGTACCACCGGAGGGCTAGCACTAGATCGTGCTGCTGATGGTGAGACCTGCGGATCATCAGGCTTAGTGGTTTGCACTTGCACCCTTTGCGTCCCTGGCCGCTTCGGAGTTGTGCCCTGGTCGGCACTCTGACCTTGTTTTATTCTGCGAGTTCCTGGTTCTCTTTTTATTGGCGAGGCCCTAGTGGTGGCTGGAGGTGCTTCTTCTGGGGTCCGAATCGGCTCATCCTCCATCTCCGGTTCGGGTGTGTCCAGCAATCCGGAATAGTCGGATTTCTCCGAGGCGCTTGTGCTGGTGACCCTTTCGCAGGAGCCTTTTTCCCCTTCTTTGACTCTGTCTTCTCTGCAGGAAATGAATCCACACCTGTAATTGGATCTGTTGCCTTCACTTGGTCGACTGGATCAATTGCGAATGGAACTGGACGAGGTAGTAGCTCAGACGCTGCTGCCTTATCTGCTCCATGCTCTGCTGCTGGTGATACTGATGCCTCTGTCGCAGGATTTTGAACTTGATCTGCTCCTCTATCTGCTACTGGCGGTTCTATGGCCTTTGCATAGGGGTCAACCGCTGCTACCTTTGCCCCTGCTATCTTTGCTGCTGTTGGATCTACCCAGTAGGAAGGAATTAGACTAAGGCACACCTAAGCCTAAACCAGACAGACATACAGATACCGGGGGTAGAGATAGGAGTGACACATATCACCGAGTCATACTGGAGGACATAGGAGACTGCGCCGCCCACCACCTTATGGCATGATTATGTCTCTGGTCCCCGGTGGTACCGTTTGTTCACTGGGTTTTATCGCCAGTCTATGATTGCTGGCCTGGCATGAGTTGGATTGCCCTGTGTTGGGATGGGAAGTATCTGCCCGTGCTAGGTTTTGATTTATCTTTCTTGGTTAGAGTGATGGGTCTACAGGTATCGTTTTCAAAGTGGGCACAAGTGACTATATGGATGAAGGTTGCAATCGATTCTAGTAGCTAGTAAACCCCTCTTGTCTCTTGCCGACCGCGCTTCTCGCACCATTAGCTCCTTTGGAGCAATCATGAAGTAGTTATGGCCCCTTTTCTATCTGGGAGAGTCAGCAAGTACCGTGCGGAGATCACAAGGTGGGTTGGGGCAGCTGAGCCCACTGGTAACACCCATACTGACTAGGACCTGTGCTTTCCCCCGGGAAAAAAAAGCACTAGGCTAACCAATTACGAGCACTACCTTAAGAGCACAAAGGCATACAACGTAGGGGGTGTGGGGCCCTCCCTTTAGAATAGTAGGGCATCTCTCCATTTCTCAAAAGTCTGGGTCATATGACTGGCAAACCGACAATTATATAGCCTCTGCGTAGCACTATTGGATTCCTCACCCACGTATTCCATTCCAGCATTACATCCTTTGTTTGATTCCTGCCTGTCCAGTACCCGTACCAGCGCTTTCCCTGATCTTCCCATTCTTCGGAGAATAAGGGGCAGAGCCGGTCGTCGGTATCTGTAGTTGTCCATGCACGAGTATGTACCTGCCTGTCTATCCATCTACTCAGCCTTCGCCCGCCTACGATCGATGTACCAGTTCTGTCTTTATCCACCAAGTGATTGTCCTAGCGGTGGTCCATACCTGTGTACGTATCTGTTTGGTGCAAGTAAATGGTTGATGCCTTCCTATTTGTGCACGTATCCCATCCTAGCATTACTTCCTTGTGTACTAAGATTGGTTGCTCGGTTGAGAATGTAACTACCCCACCTTTCTTTTCGTCCAAGTCACTGGTGTGTACGTAGGTAGCAGTATCGGTTACAGCATCTGACTTATCCCTGCATCCATTACTCCTTGCATCATAGCCGACTCATGCTTTAATGCCCAGTGCCGGTATTTGTGTATCTAGGCATTACAGCAAGTTAACCCGTATTCGGTTGTATCCAGCTTATGAGTAGGTTATTCGCACTTATGTCAAGCTATGTACACATTATTACCGATCCCATCATTACAGAGTCATACAATGGGGATACGATCCAGCCACAGATAAAATGACCAAGAACTTACTAATACCTGCCTAACTGTCTTTTATGGGAGTCCTACCCATACATACCTAGCAAGAATATTGATGCGCGCCCGCCCTCCTAGGCCATTGCGATTTAGGACATTAGGGGAAGTGCTCGGTGCAGTAACTAAACCATTCATTTCTTTGCCTACGGCGAAAAAATGCGTTTCCGCGCAAAGGCAAACTCTCAATGAATCTACTTTTGTTTACGATGGATACCATTTGAAAGAATTGATGACCAGACAGCCCACAGGTTCCCCTACAGCTACCTTGTTACGACGACTTCCGCTTCTCGGCGAATCAGGGAAAGCGGGGTGGAAATAAAGCGGTCACACTCCTCGTTGTTATGAGTGTTGGCTCAACCATATCTCTTTCCGGGCTGGCTGGATACGAATCTGCCTGGGCAAAGGCGTAATGACCTGCTCCTTACGAATCAGCCTCTCTATCTTGTTTTAGCCGGTATAGTAAGGCACTGGAAATCTATCTCTCTGTTAGACAGAGGTTTAGTACATATAGATAGTTTGGAAGTCGGTTCAGATCGAGCCACCAATCTATTCATGCTTTGGCCTCGACACGAGCTACTCAAAAAGAAAAACCTTATTTCCACCCACATGTTTTCCAGATCCAGAAGTAGTTGATCTATCTGGAATGAAAGCACTAAAAAGCATGTATCTCCGAGCATGCATCTTAGGTAGGGTGGAAGGAGCATGGATATGGAGCGAAAGACGGGGCGAAAAACTATTCATTAGAGATAGAACACTGGTCCGAATGTTCTGGACCGGAGGAATGTTTCTTTTTTGAACCGCTTCAACCAACTATTCTCTCAGTAGCAGACAGGGTTGAGTTTGGATGTGTGTGTGTAAGTTCCATATAGGTGTGTGCGCTCCCACCTTTCCGCAGTTTATTTCACAGGCCTTACCGTTTGTTCTGCAATGAGGCCATCCACTTTCTTTTATGCACTTGAACAAATGATCCGAATAGTAGGGCAAAGGCAAGAGCATCTGAGTAAGGAGCAAACAAAGGTGGGAAAGGCATTACTAAAGGGGGCATGTTACGTATAGAATCTTCACCCCCCTACAATTCTATGGCCCTACAATAATCTGAACCCCAACTAAGATATATAGGGCATATTATTGGTAGCGATGATTCAATGATGTTTTTAGAGGGCTCGATTCTATACGTAACATGCCCGGTTGCCGGCTTAGGCTGCTGATATAGTTGGCAACTATGGTAGTTGTTCTAGTTTTCTATTTCCATATTTGAACAGAATTTAGATAGCCTTTTTCCAGACCAGTTTTCTGGTAATATAGTTGCCGCCGTTCATCCATTCTTTGAAGAAGAACTCTAGTAGACCGCTATGGCGATTATTCGAGAGTCTATACGTCACATGATATCGTAGGCCCTTCCAACCAAAGGAGGGAAGACTTAATGATATAGGGCTGAAACATAGAAGGTATTTGCCATTGTAGTTGTTGCCGGATTCGGGAAATGTCGTCTCCAATGCAGGGGCGACCCCACCTAACTACATTACCACCGTTCACCAACCACCTATAGAGGGGTAGGGTTACCCCTACACCTACCCCTACTATTAATCCCACTAGCCGGAGTAAGCCCCCCACCTAACTACCCTACAACTATAATAGTTGTGCGCGCCGGCCCCGATGAACCCTCCCCGTTCAAAAGTGAGATCCGGTCCAGTCAAGCTTCTCTCTCTTAGTTCTAAAATCAATTGACTTCTTGGGGGTTCTAACCAACTATAATCGGAGGGAGGGGGCCCCTTTTAGAGTCTTGGGTGGGACCCCCATTAGTAGGACTGGTAGTTTGGGTGGGGCCGGCATTTTGAACAAAGGGAGTGGGTGGGGTGGGGGCAGTAGAAATAGAGAGTAGGCTATCGGGGTTGGGTTGGGGCATGTTACGTCTCAGAGTACTAGCATTGATCCCCCCCCTAGCTATTGTTACCGGGTGGGAGGCTCGTTTCACTCCCACCCAACCCGATTGCTTTCCCACTCCGGCCCCCGCCAGATCAAGATACTATGAGTCCTCCGTCCCAGAGTTCTTTTCCTGCCCACCCCACCTGGTTCACCGATACTACCAAAAACTCTCATCTTGTGGTTAATCCCGGACCAGTGCCCTACTATTCTAATGGTGCCCGAGCGAAGATTCCAGTTGTGCTTCCTTCCGGCATCCATCTCCATCTATCGAAAAACCGGTCGAGTCAAGGTCCTCGTGCTCTGCCATATGAACTCGGAGCCATACATATCATAGTGAGGAGGATTCCTTGCCATTTATTGCTCGAGAAACTGACCGTGCCGATTGGACGACAGAAGCGCATTCATGAGTTACTTGTTCAACTGTTCCTCGGAGACACGACCCGGTCCGATCGGACCCACTTTTTGTTGGCTTACCCGGGCTATGCTCCTCGTTCGTGCCCCTCCTCAGGTAAGTCGCATTCCTCTCCCCACCGGTCCAAAGGCCCCGCATTTGCGGGCACCTACGAACAGTGTCGTGATCACATTCATCAGTTTCTTCGGTAGTTAGTTCGGTCGCCCCTCCAACGATAAGAGGTAGAAAGATTGTAACTTCTCTTGCTTTCTATTTAGAATACCCCGTGATGGATGCGCTGTGTTCGAGAATGAATCCGTTTGGCTTTACCCTGATCTTGGCGTAACGAAGTGATCCCGGTTGGTTGGAATCCCCTCACTGATGGTTCACGGGTGCGTTCCCCTACTCTATTCGCCCCCGATGGATGGTTGTGATGTCGACCCAACAAGCTGCTTGATCCGTTCAGAAATCAATCGGGGCCATAGAATTTTTAGGTAGGCCAATTCCCCTTCCATAGATAGTAGTTCAGGAGGGAGGTTTCTCAACTAATCAAGGTGCTTCATTCTGGCCAACTCGACTGAAGCGGGTACCTCACTCAACGGGCCCCAGGCAATAGAGGATAGATGGAAGGGGTCCGTTCAACTATGAGCAGGAATGGATAGAGATGCGAGAAAGGAGATAGGATAGTGGGGAGATCTCGCTGAAGGCCCGGATGGTCCGGTTGCCCTCTATAGTTGCTAGGCTAGTTGCCCATAGAATAGTAGGGCTTCCGGAGCTAGATGCCGTTGAACTGGACAGCCCTTATTCTATAAAAAGGGAAACTAGTTGGACAGTCAAGAAAGAATGGATTACTCACCGATGGGTCCTGCCTGAACTGAACACGGAATAGTTCACCGCCTGAACTGCCTGCCTATAGAAGTAGGGCTGATGGGTGAAAGGAGATGGTTATTCGATGAGAACCTGGAGGCTATAGATTGTGCCATCCTAACTAGTTATCCAGTCCAGGGTCTAGCGAAGTTCAACCTGTCCTAAGCTATAGTTTGTGGGCGAGACTGACTCAACTTAACCTCTGAGAAAGGCCTGTGCTTTCCCAACTCCCCTTCGCATGTCCCCCCGAACCTCTGCAACTTCCAACCAACCGGGTGAAACTCCTTAACTTCCGATGAATCGATTACTGTTACCTTTGTTCCAACCGGCGATCGGGACTACTGATTATTCAAAGGATGGGGAGCAGGGAGGGGACAGAGCAGGGTTGTATTCTCCTTGGGATCGTGGTGGAACAACATCCTTCACCGAGGGTGTAGGGTAGGATGAAGCTGCGGCCTCCCAACTAGTCGGGCGAGTTCCTGATAAACTAATTTGGTTGGATCGACCTAAGGCGTATCAACAATAATCTACCTCCAAGCAGCAGGGGGGGCCTCCCACAAATAGAATCTACCGACTACCAGCCGCCCTACGGGGGGGCCCGACCCACCTTATCCTAGCGTATTCGCCGCCTCTCCTACTCTAGCAGGCGTACATTAATCCCGAATTAATTGACTTCTTAATTACGGTGGGGTTGGGCCGGATAGAACCCACACCCCCTGGCAGGAGAACGATAGTTGAACTCTATTGCCTCGTTGGAATACCAAGCCCATTATACAATATTTGATTTATGCATTCCTTCGACCCCCGGGTGAGATGGGCCTGAACTGAACACGGAAGCAGCCTGAACTGAACACGGAAGCAGCCTGAACTGACCCCTCTCTTTTTATCCATCCCTCACCGGCCACCCTGATCACCCCCTGTAGGACAGGCGGTAGGCTACAGTCTATCCATCCAACTGTATCCGGGGGCCCATTACCCGCCTACAGGACAGCCTTCAGATGGAGAATACTTTCTCGAACTCCCTCCCTCCTTATTAGAGTTGTCTACTCCAACAAAGCGACTGCCATTGAACCGGGGCGGCCCGTTTTCCTTCATCCTTGTGTTGAGCCTTCCTTGCTATCACGTAGAGAAACCCTAATGAAACTAAGTGGCCTTGCCGGATGCTCGGAATTTAGGACCAGAGAAAGGATAACTTCATTAAAGCATGCTCGCTGATTGAACCAGAAACAAAGGATCGATCCTCCAAAAACACGACCAGAACAAAAGCAGCGCAGCGAGAAGAGTCACGGGGCGGCAGGCGAACCGAGAAGGGAAGGAAGGGTTCAGCGAGCCATAGAATTGTAGGGGCCCTCGGCATTAAGTAGTTGAGTGCCTTAACCAGCCAATCTAGTAAAAGAAAGAAGGAAGTGCTCCATCACACCCTTACTTAATCAGCCTGTTAGAATAGGTAGCTTAGCTGTCTGGTTTGCCCATAGAATTTGAGGGCCTTTGTTTTCTACTGTGCCCCGTGGGCATGCTTTCATTTTCTCTGTTTCTCAACGTGCTCAACCCCACCGACCCCCCTACTATTCTAAGGGGCCTTAGGATGGCATTGGAGCTCGAGAGTCTATACGTCACATGAATGCCCAAGCCTACCTACCTTTAACGCCGCCTATAGTTTCAACCCGGGGGATCATGTGACGTATAGACTCATCTCCTGCATCAAGCACACCCACCCCAGTCAAGGGTCACTTTTCCAGTCATGTCCTAATTAATCAGCTTGCTAGAATAACAGAAAAAGGATAAATTCCGATATGGGGAAAATGAATGGGTCACAATAATATACCTCCCAGGGGGGCAGTCATATGAGCCAGACAAAACCTCAATTCCGAGATGGTTCCTTAGGGGAATTCAGTTGGGTCGGCCAAAGAAACTATAGGCAGTCATGTCTCGACTTTTGATCAATGAATTGATCGCTGGTAGGGAATTATCAAGGCATCCGCCACCACCCTGCAGAGGCTCCGCCACCATCCAAGCTTCGCCCCCATAGAATAGTAGGGGCCGACCAAGCGCTTACGCTTTCTCGGCTTCGCCACCACAGCGCTTCGCGGGGGGGGGCTTTCTCCCTCCCTATTGCCACCCACCTGCAGGGGGGGGGCTTTCTCCCTCCCTATTGCCACCCACCCCTGGCATGCCTTCGGCAGCCGACCATATAGGCCTTAGGCTGCCTTTCATCGGCAGGCAACTCTATAGCCTCCCACCCCTCTCACCCCGGCTATCCTCCCACCAATAGAATATACCTCCCAGGGGGGGCCGGTGGGGTAAGGAATATATGGGTGGTGCGGCCCACCCCTCTCACCCCGCCTATCCTCCCACCCCCCCCCAACTATAGTTGTTTCTACCTCCCTGCATGCAGGGGGGGCCGGTGGGGCCCTACTATTCTATGGGGGTGGGGCCCTACTATTCTATGGGCAAAGCGCTGTGGTCGCGAAGCGCAGGTCGGTGGGGTTTGCAGAGCCAACGAACGTTTTTGTTGGTTCCAATCATTCTCCGAAGCTTCCTCCCCACTATAAAAAAGGTAGGGCCTCCGATAAAGTGAAGTGGGCGAACCATCCATCCAGATTAAGAAAGCGTCCTTACGCCCGGGCATCCCCATTCATCTAAGCTACCCGAGCTCCCCACAGAGCAGAAATACGACACCAACCCAACCCCCCCCATTATAGAGAGGGGGGAGAGGGGATCTGTTCTGTTCCTCCGATCCCGTGAGCCAATTCCGATTGAGAAGATTACTAAGAGGGCCGCCGATGGAGAAGATTCTTCCCCGAAAAAAGGAAGATTCTCGCCGCGCCGCCCGCCGCCCACCCCCACCCACTATATAAGGTAGGGGGTAGGGGGTAGGGTAGGGCTCTGGCGGCAAGATTCGGAAAAGACAAGATTGGGGAGAGCTCGAAGCCCATTCCACCAACTGAAGCGGAAGCCGCCGAACTGAAGCGCCGCCGGGTCGGTGATTGGCATATATACTGTCGCCCACCGCGGGCCAGACCTCCTCATGTGTTGGTCCGAAGGAGACAGATTCATGACTCGGGCAGTACTATAGAAGCGTCTCTTCGGGAGTTCTGAGATATTTCTATACGGCCGGTTCATCGGTGCGGTCCTTCATGTACATCTATTCCCCGCCGTTGGTGGACATTCTTGGGACCGACCGGGCTCCCAAGCGGGCCATGAAGCGCTTCTATCCATAGTTGGGACCTCATTCCCCTACCTCTGAAGCGGGCAGTTCAATCCTCCGTTCAATCTAGAAAGGAGGGGGAAGGAGGAGGATTTATTCGTGGTCTTTTTCGGGGCCCAATGGAGGTAGGGGGCCCAACCTATTCATTCCGTAGCTGCAGGCCCCTACCTCCATATTGGCGGGAATGGGCGAGGATAGGTGGAGATTGTAACCGGGATGGGAACCGAGACTCCATTGAACGCTTGATCGGGAGGGGTCATTTCTTGGGCCGACTGACTAACGTCTGCCGGGCGGAATTCTATATTGCTCGGATTCCGGGCCCCCTACTATCTATGGGCACCACCGGGCAGCCCCTTTCTATATAGTCCGGAGATTGAGAAGGAAGGTTCCCGGGCGGAATGAGAAGAGAAAGAAACAACCTCATCTCGGGGTTGAGATGATGTCGGGGGCCGGATGCAAGCAGTCACTCCCCGCATTCTCCGCCCCCTACTATCTATTCTTCCGGAACCGAGCGGGACCCCGATCTAACCTTGGGGCTACCGACGCGTAGGCCCTCGTCCGACCGGTAGGGCCCTACCTTAAACAACTAACTATAGTTGGGGGGTGGCCCCTTCTTTCTTTTCTATAGCTGGCTATAGTCGGGGGTGGGGGACTATACTATAGTGCGGGAGAAAGACTTGAGGAAACGGGAATGAAACATCCAAGTAGCTGAGGGCCCCTACTATCTATAGGGCCCGGCTAGATAGTAGGGGCCCTATTCTCTCTAGTGCCCCCACCCCCCACCCCATTATAGTTAGTGAACCGGCTAGAGTAGAGGGTTGAGGTTAGGTCGGTCCGTACTCTCCTCTCCGGTCCAGCTATAGATAGTAGGGGCCCCTACCTGTTCGATAAAAGCCGATCTCCCAGAGACAGAGAGAGATGGAGCCCTACTAAACTCCCGGGTTCCTGAAGTGGTGGGGGGCCAGAGAGATGGAGCCCTACTCTTATGGCTATGGCTCGATCCGGGGGTCATCGGGGCAACTCTCGATCCGGGTTGGTCGGATTCCCTACCTCGATATGGCGGATGAAGAATTCCACTATCCTATAGTTCCCCCCCACCCATGGGGTCGGGTTGGTCGAGCCCTACTCTACATCGGGGCGGGCCCCTACCGCTACTATAGTCGTTGGTCGGATTAAGGAATCCGGGTTGGTCGTCGATCCACCCTATCCGCATTAGTTGTTGGTCGTCGATCCATCTTCTAGAGGTGAGGTCGGTCCCCTCCCCTCCGGTCCGTACTCTCCGCCCCGTTGATCGGAGGTGGAAAGCCCCTACCGGCTATAGAATAGAAAGCCCCTACCGGCTATAGTTCTTCAGTTGATCGGAGTGAAGCATCGGACCTATACTCTCTAGTTGGGTTGGTCCTTAACTTTGCCCTATAGATGGTAGGGGCCCTACTCAATTCTAGTTTTCGGGTTGCGGGGGCCCTCGGGCCGGTGAAAGCCCTATCTGTATTAGTTGTTGGCCGAGTGCTACCGGCGGGCATTCATGCTACGTATATAATCTAGTTTACCCTACTATACTATAGGGCCACTATAGATGATAGGGCAAGGGTTTGTTTGAGGAAAAGAAAATAGACGGAAGAAATCGGAGTGGGATTTTATTTGTTTGATGCTTCGGAAGAAACCACATTCCCAGGGTGTGACGAGTATACGGTTCCTTATGATTGATCCAGCTTTGGCGTATCCCAGACTGGAGATTGAGTATCCATCAACTCCGCCATATGACATCTAACGAAAAAGCTTGCGGTTTCTTGCTGTTCCCAGCACGGAAGTTAGTTCGGACCTTGTGTTTGGGGGGGCAGGCCATAAGGGGGGGCTCACCGGATAGGGAGAGGAGTGGTTCTCTCTCGTCACAGCTAAATCACTAACCAAGCTAATCATTGGTCTGGTCTCTCCCCCTCCCTTATTCCCCCTCTGCCATTAGAGAGTCATTCTCCTAGTTCATATTCGTTAGTATCTATCTATCTTCTTAACTATCTATAGTCGTTAGACTATACCTCCCACCCAACCCCAATATAACCACCCACCCAACCCCACATTTAGCTCGAGATTATGTACGTAACATTCATGCCCCGGATAGGGCCTTTCCCCTACCATTCCCCCCCCCACCCCGGGGTAGGGGCGACCTCACCTCCATTTCTCTCTGAACAGGGCAGAGGGAGGAGATAGGCGGGTATCTATGAAAGCTGTGAGGAAGGCGCTCGAACAGTTAGTAGTTCTAGTAGGGCCGCATCTCTTATCTCTCCATCTGCTCGTTATGTCCGCATCTCAGATCTGGTGCTCCTCTCTGTCCGGCTCAATCCAATCGACTATGTACGTAACATGAGTCATCCCGGAAAGCTTGATCGGATTCAATCACCGCCACGGGCGTTAGAATGGAAAGGAAAGCCGGCTGCCGCTTACTTTGCTGTTAAGGCTGCCGCCTGTTAAAGCTGATAAGCTGATTTATACCGGGTCAATTCCCCTCCTTCCGATCCAGATCGGCCCCCCAGTATTAGAAGTAGGGTCGGCTTCGAGAAACGGCCGGAAGACCAAAGGAGTGGTTGGACGGCCTTCCCCCTACCCCAAGGCGAGAGGACCAACCCCGGGGCAAGGGAAGGGATCCCCCCCGATCAGAGAAAGAACCTACCACCGGGCTCCTTCCCCTACCCCGCCAGCATTCTAACGCAGCGCCCGGACCCCCCTGTCTATATAACTGGCGGACAAGCCGATACAGATCGGCCCCTAACTGGCGGATTCCAGACGATCACTAGAATGAAGACGATACAGACCGGCTTCCAGACGATACAGAGAACCCAGACCGGATGGAACCAACGGAGGAAACAAGCGAGGCCACCGACCTTCCTTTCTTTACACCGATACCGGCTTTAACCAAAGAAGCATGGCAGGGAACCCACCTTCCTTCCTTCTTTCTTTTACGGATACCGGCCCCCCCACCCCCCTACTATAGTTTAGTTGGCCCGGGTGGGGGGGAATTCTAGTAGAGTGCCGGGCCCCTACTATTCTAAGGGTCTGGTTTAGTCATAGTTTAGCCCTATTGAACCCCCCCGACTATACCTTCTACTATCAATGGCGGGTACGGGCAAACGATTAGAGTACAGCCGGGTGAGTTAGCGGGCATCTATTACTATTACATGATATAGAATGCTGGTTCCAGCAACACAACCATAATTGGCTTCATCTCCCGGAGCAACGGGTTCTTCATCCGATACAGCAGGAACAAAGGCTTGGGTGGGAGTACTATTAGACTCTCGACATTATTCCATGCTTGCAAGATCAGATGCAGCTACCGGAACATGGGAGGCCTACTATTCTAAAGGGGCTCCTAAGGCGAGGTAAAGGAACTTACCACTCACAGGCAAGAAAGGGGAATCGGAGCGATAAACCATTCTCTGCTTCAATGGCACGTGCTTCTTTCTTTTGAGAGCTCTTTAGGGCCTCCTGTGCCTCCGTTGTTTTCGGAGCCTTCGTCGACAAAGGCCTTTCCAATAGGGATAGCGCACAGCAGTTGTTTAAAGGTACTAGCTTAGTCCAAATTCAAGTAACGGGGGTAAACGAAGAGGGGCAAGGAGCTATTAGGGAAAGACGGCGTAATGCTTTCCGGTTCATTGGTCTTGGGCGGTTGCGGCTCATAGCTCCCGGCTGGAATCATGAATAAAAGGGAAGAAAGGGTGAGTTAGGGGGCTAAATTCATTAACTTATTAAGCAACGAGGGAACAGATCTAGTTAACCTCCTGCTAAATAGTTCTAGAATCTAGGGCACCCCCTACTATTTGAAAGGGCAATTGCAATGGTTACAACGGCCTATTCGCTTTCTCCAGACAGCAGTAACTTCAATACATAACATTGCCGCTGGCTAGAATAGTAGGTAGGGGGGAGGAAGGATAGGTGGGGGAACTTAATCCTACCTTCTCAGTAGCCAACCAGTTCCGGAGGATGGACAGTACTTCCCCGGAGCACATACCGCTATCCACCTATAGTCCCTCCCACCCCCCCCTCTCTATAGTTCTAGCAGGCTAATTAATTAATTAATTAATTAAGAATTCTAGTTGTTCGGGAATTCTAGTTGCTTTGATGAGGTGGGAGATCCAGTATCACTCCGGCCTTCCTTTTTCTCGGGAGGTGCAACTTGAACTATAGTTTCCCACCCAGCGCTTCGCGACCTGCCCTTCGTGCATGCAGGACCGACCATATATTCCTTGCCGATGAAAGGCAGCCCGCCATTATAGTTGCCTATATGGTCGGCTGCCTTCGGCATGAACTATAATGGCGGGCTGCCGAAGGCATGCAACTATAATGGCGGGTCCCGAAGGGCAGGCTGCCGAAGGCTTACTTTTTTTGGGAGGATATAGAGTTGCTGGCGCTCCATAGAATAGTAGGGGCCGACCATATTGGCCAACCCCACTGTCCATATTCGCGGATCGAAAATGGATGGAGAGAATCGGCGGAGAGAATGAAGCTCGTCCGTTAGTTCGAGTTGACAACCGTGGGTGAGGGGAGGAAACTCCATCCGGTGAGGTAGATTAGTAGTTGAATTCCTTAGCCATCAACTAGTTGGGTATACTGTATCTTGCCTCTTGCCCCTACACCACCGGCTGGCCAATAGTTTTAGGGAAGGGACTCCGAACCTGCACCCGGAAGGTAAGACTCAACCGAACTGGCCAGATTAGAAAGTTAGATCAGCCTGACTGCCCCTACTATAGCTGGATCTTGCCTCCCCGTTTTATCTGAGCCTGGAAAACCGGGTTAGCTCCTTCCTCTTTCTCGCTTTCCCTGCTTCCGGGAGGGAGGGAATTATAGGAAGCTCTATCCGTTTCTCGTTTCATTCTCCGGGCCCGCAACCGATTATTCTTTAGTTAGCCGCCCGCCCTCGTATTCTGTCTTGAATTCAACTCCCTGGGGGGACCGGTAACACTTTCATCGAGAGCTCTCTATCCATCCATCCTTCCAACCTTCCTTCCGGCTAGAATTCTCCGGGATGGTAGTCCAGCTCAAAAACCCCTACGGGCGTTGAGGCAGCCCCCTTTCTATAGTTAAGGTGTTAACTAATTTGCTAATCGGTAGCTCTTCCTACCCAGGCTAATCGGTAGCTCTCCCTACCCAGGAATTGGATTCGACTAGATTCTTTCTGTGAGAAACGGTGGTGCGGGGTGGGTATGGAGTGGTAACTTGCCATCTCAGGACAGCCAAATCAAGTCCCATTATTCTATAGGCAACCGGACCAGAGAAATGAGTTAGGAAGTAGCTCCAGCTACCGGGGCCCCCCGGATGGCCTAATTAACGAGTTGCCTTCCATCCAGTTCGAGTTGCCTTCCATCCCGGAGTGAGGCCCGATGGAAACCCCCTACAATTCTATGGGGAACTCGAGTAGTTCTATTAAATGAGGAGGACCAGATGAAGAGGCTGCATCGCAAAGAATACAAGGTTGGAATGGGTTCCCAGCTGAAGAGATCTCCTCGTTCAGGTAGTAGGGCCTTCACCCCCAACTATAGCATGTAGTTCTTGTCCATCCTGAACTGCTCCAGCCCCAAGTTCTAGTTCCCCAGGCAAGATCCAATGAAATGTAGTTGAATTCCTTCCGGTTGCCGCTATCCATCCCACCCCCGGTAGATGCCGTTGCCTCCTAGTTAGGGTAGGGGCGAATCAGCAGGAAGGTCGGAAGGAAGCTAAACAAATGCTATAGCCCCGGCCGGTGGAACAAATGCTATAGTGAGTTAGGTTCTCACCGCTAGAAAGTGAGGATGGCGGGTGGGAGGAAGATAAAGGTAGTGAACTCCCTGGGGTCCCCATTCCTGTAGTTAAGGGACTGAACTGAACACCTTCGGTTAACCCTCAGATCAGTGTATTGCTCCACCCGTGCAGGGGTGAAGAGGATGGGAGTAGAGAAGGTGGGTTCTCAGAGGTACTTTACTGTGCGAGACGACCGGCCCCCCCGATTGATTGTTTGGGCCTTCATTCACCCTCGGTGAACTATAGTTAGTTGTCGGTAGATGAGCCTTCAGTCGGTAGAAACGGCGAGAAGCCGCGACGGGGCTTCTGGTTAGGCTTCTATTTTGTTTCTCCATCCTTCACTTCTATTTTGTTTGGCCTTCCGTCAACTCGTTACTTCCCTGTCCTACCTTGCCCTCACCCACTCTAGATAGTTCTCATGCATGGTTTGAAGGCCGAGAGTTCAAGAAAGTCAATGAACTAGTCTGCTACAGCCGGTTGGGAGAACTAATTTGGATGGATGGTCCGGTTGAGTTAACACCTTCCGGCATCGACTAGCTGCCCTATCTAGAAAGCCTTCTCGGACTAGCTATTATTTGCTTCCCCCCTAACTTCCATCGAGAAACGGGGAGATCTCCCCACTATCCTATTGCGCCTAATCCTTCCTTCACCCCCGAGGGAGTTCTAGCTATCGTCGGTATGGTCCTCGTTAATTGCTAACCCGCCTACACCCCTGCATGCACGGTCCTTCCTTCCGGTTGGGAAACAATCAATGAATTCCTTCCTTCCGAACAACCCAACTTCTGCTGTTACCATCCTCAACTCGTTAATTAGGCCATCCCTCATCCCGGTAGCTGGAGCTACCGATGGTCCGGTTGTAAACTCGTTACTGGACTACCTTCCATCCAGCCACCACCGGAGTTAACTAGTCTACTCCCTCCCTAACTCTTCCATCCGGGGGGACCTAACTCATTGTATTAGCTATCCCGCCACCCCGCACCACCGGTTTAACTATCCCTCGTTTCTCATCCTAATTTCAGTGGGGTCCTTCCCGAAAGAACTTGCCATCTCACCACGGACAAACGGTCAACTACAAACATTCATTCCTCTGCTCGGTCAACTGAGCTCCTTTCCTTCCTCCACTCCCTCCCTCCCTCGTTAATTAGGTAGGCAGTGGGGCTGTAAGAGTAGTTGAGTTCAGAAGGAGATAACGATATAACGTCTGTAATATGGATAGAGGGTCTTTGTTTCTTACCTCCCTTCTTGCTCTTGTCCTCCGGATGGATGGATGGCGACAGGACAGACAGGCTAGCCTCGGAAGCAGGCCCAATCAACGGCATCTACCGACTAAAATGAACTAGAATTCCCTCCCAAACTATGATTCCCTCCCACCCACCCCGGCCCATAGAATTTGAGGGGCCCCTGATAAACCCGAGTTAGGTGTATTACGTACATAATGAGAAGATTGACTCTCCGGGGTATTGTCGGGTCGAGGCTGGGGGAGCAACTTGTCCCTGCCATGTCCGAGGGTGCACGGCGGTTCTTCTTGATCCCATTCGACCGAAGGCCATCGATGTGTATCCTGGGCTGTATCCCTCGCCTGGGAGCTGAACAACATGCCCGCCTTCCCATATTCCTCCAACCCTACCTCGGGTGGGGGGGCCTGGCCTTGGGGAGACTACTGGCGCGTACTAGTTCCTGATATTAGAGAGGGGGGGCCTCTGTTTTGAAGTATGATGTTGTTGCCCATTATTTCTATAGGCAAAGAAAATCGTTCATAGTTGGGTTTCGTTTAGCCACCGAGGTCCTCGTAGTCTCAGCACTCACGATGGTAGGGCTTTTTCCATCCATTAAAGAAGAGATTCCTATTGATTCGGCTAGGTAGCATTAGTAACCATCCATCTATCGGTAACCAACCTCCTTCTATTAGTCAAAATTGATCTATCGCCTCTGGCAGCAGGTAGCAGTAATATGTATCCCTGCCTGTTCTGTTCTATGACCCGCCGCATGGGCCATTGGTAAGCATACATCCCTACTAGTTATATACAGGCCTTCCTTAACAACACCCTTCTTTCTGTGGTTAGTAGGATTGGTAACCTTGATCGATAAGGTGCTCCCCTCGTATCTCTTTCCCTCGGTTTGGGAGAGAAGTGATCCCTTAAGAATAGTAGGGGCCCTCCCACCCAGAGTTTACCCAGTTTACGGGGTTTAATCATAATCCGTTTACGGGCCACTAGAATGCCTTAAGAATAGTAGGGGCCCCCCCACGTCAATTCGAGGAGCCTGCTAGAATAAGGAATTCTAGTTGGTGAGTGGGGGGAGATAGATGGGGCCTCCCACCCACCAACTATATCCTCCCACTGCCATTAATCAGTCAATTAATGACGCCTGCTAGAATAAGCTAAAATAAGGAACCAACTGTTCCCGGAACTCTAGTTTCCCACAACTATGATTCCCTCCGAACTATAGCTCCCGGAACTTGACAATTAATATACTGACTAGACCAACTATAGGGAGGGTGGGAGAGCAATAGTTCCTGGGGATCTTAGTTCCGGGGATGGGTGGATTAATTGTTGGGGATTCTCAGTAGATTAATTCTAGTTGCAATAGCGAGTTGCATCAATGCCATTTTAATATCCTCCAGGTTCAGATAGAGATCCGCTAGCACAGTAGCGAATGATGCATCCTCGCCATCTCATCTATCTCTGGGTGGGGGGGCCCCTACTATTCTATGGTAGTTCCCGATTCTAGTGCAAGGTTTTCCCTTCAAATTGATTTATTGGCCTTGGCCCTTAGGTAAAGGAAAAGCAAAAGTATCCGAGTCGGCATTCCTTCCATTTGGAGAGCCATCCCGTCATTTGGATCCATATCCAGATGTGCTTCCCCATTAGAGTACGAGTAGCTCAAGCAGAGGCACCAAAGACGATAGAAGCAGGGGCAGACCCAGTTCCAAGCGCAGGTTAAGATTCATGACGTTTTACCAGTCGCCTATAGTAGGGGGCAGTAGACCCCGCAGCTCAAGAAGCTTAAGTGGATCTAGACTCATCAGCAGCAACAGATCCAGCAGTTCCAGGTCCAACAGCAGGCAGCAAAAGTAGTCTATCTAGTGGATGTAGAGTATGTTGAATGAAGCCACCCACAAGCCCCTACTATTCTATGGGGATTCTGTTGAAGCAGCACGAGTAGTGAAAGATGCAGATCCCTATATCGTCTATTGTATATAACCAAAAGCAGCAGTTCGAGATCGAGATCTAGTAGCAGAGGTAGCAGCACCGGACTTTGCACTTGGCGAACTCCCATAGTAAAGGTTGTTTGCAGCAGCACTATTGATCGAATCGATTCGGATTTTTTTCCAGCAGCTTCCCCAGTTCCAGTTGTGCCCGTTCAACCAGTTGTTTACCTAATTGACCAAGACCCCGTTTGTTTCGATCTGGTTACAGAGTAAAAGCCCGGAGCAGTTTTATTCCCACCCAACCCGGGATCTATAGTTGCCTTATTCTAGCAGGTTTCTCGAATCCCTACAATAATCTACCTCCCAGGGGGGCGGCAAGGGGGCATGTTACGTATAGAATCGTCGACTGCCTTTAGAATAGGCCGGGCTATCGAACTATAAACTCTAATGTCGACCGGTGGGTGGCTTCAATGGTTCCTTAGGGCATGTGTAGTATAGCGGCACTATTCCCTCAAATGGCCAACAATAAATAAAGAGGGGGCCGCCTGGATGAAAGCTGTTCACTAACGGGATAGAGGTTTGAAAGCAATCGGGAATAGTGCTTCTGTTTGACAAACAGTAGGGGCGGGAATCGATCTGGTGGAGAGAGGGAACTGGGAATGCCTCCATGATAGTGGATCTATCTAATAGTTCAAGGTACAATCCCCCGGGCCCACTGACCGACCGGGGCTACGTTTCAAGTAGGCACAAAGGTAGTCTAGGGATCCCTTCAATAATGATGAAAGCCTAGTCCTAGGACGTGCTACTAATGTGTCTAGTTTGAGGGATGTTCTGCCTGGAAGAGATAGGTGTCTGTAAGAACTGGCTCCTAGAATGCCAACTAGGCATAGAGCCATACTAGCAGCCTTCCTCTCTTCTGGAAAGGCATCAGGTTTTGAAACCGCCTAAGGCCGCTGCTTTCTTGCTACGGAGAAATGGACCCGTAGCGAGCCGACCGAACGATGGTAGTAGGTAAGACTGAGTAGCACCCTTTTCCCATAGATAGTTTCTTGTGTTCGGACTAGAGAATGGAAAGGCGGCATTGTTTTCTGTTAACAGAAGCTTGCCTAACAAAGTTCCGAACACGAGTGGCGGGGTGCTGCCCTTACCGGAACCGGAGTGGAGGGAAGGGAGAGGGAAGGAAGTAAGGTTTTGGAGTGAGGCTCTGGTTAGGGGCGGGGCGGCTGGAACTCTTGACTAGAAAAGGTCGAACCCCACTCACCTATCTCTTGTTCTTACGTAGAGAATAGAAAGCCTTCTAGGTATATAGCATGCTCTTTCCCTCTCCCCCTTCTCCCCATAAGAACTATTCTCTACCTTCATCGTTCCTCAAACACTTGCCTGCCAATAAGGAATGTTATCTGGAATGGAAGGCCTGTATAGCAGCTCGATTTCAGAACAGCACATGGGAGCATTCTCTGATCTCTGGAACTGGAATGCATATACAACTAAGTGATCAGCTTTTTGATCCCGCTCCTGGTGAATCGCGAATGCATCAAATAACTCTATAGAGTCCCATGCAACACTCCTATAGCGCGGATCTGATTGGGCATTCTTAGCCGCACAAACCTTTCTCGCTATTCGCTCCCCTTTTCTAGAGAATAATTCGGAGCCATACACATAATTTGTCATATTCATCTGATTCGCCATCTTAAATCCCAATGGGAGTGCTTCATACCCAACCACATTTATGCATGAGAAAACCAATCTAAATGGAAAATTGAGATTCTTTACCATTGAGATCGATTGGAGCAACACCGGCACCATTACCATGTCTAGACCTAGCTCCATAAAAGTGCATCTCCCATGGAATTGCTTGTTCTTTGGTCCGAGACTCCACTTTAGCGACCGTGTTTTATTGTTGATCAGATATATCATCCGCAACGCAGATGGTTTACCCCATTCCATTGTCCACAGCTAAGAAAGGGTTCTTGGGATCATCAAAAGCTTCACAGGCCACTTACCGATTTTTGTTAACGAGCCTTAACGAGAAAGTAGTAGAAGTCGTGCATAAGTCTAGTTGCATATCACCACCTCCCGGCTGCCCATTCCCCTGATGATAACATACCCCACTTAGCGGGACAATCAAGAACCACAATCATGAAAACGAGAAATGGATACTGTGCCAACCCCACCAGAGCGTTTCTCCACTCACTCCTGACTCCGGGACCGGCGAAGCAGGAACCGACTTATCCCTCTACCCACGGGAGAGTATACGGGATAAGCGAAGCCCAGGCTTACCACATTTCATTGACCGGGTCGAGAACACATATTACCTATCGTACGGGGAGTAAAGCATACAGATTTCAGTCCAACAATATGTGTTGAGAGTTGGACCCATCGGTCTAGGGACATGAATTGCTCCAGGCCCAACATCCATCATTCGGGCGGGGAAATAAATGACCTATCGATCCATTTCCCATCGGTCCAAGAACATTAGGACAGGGAACTGGCTCGTACTCACTCCCTTTAGTCATTTGTTTTACTCACCCAACATCACTGCTCTTTTACTTAAGGCATCGCCACCCGCCTTCCCCAACCTTTCTCGGTTTGTTTTTAGAAGCAGCACCCGTGAAGCCCTCCTCCCTTATTTGGCTACTGCACCTGAAAGAGAGGCACAGGCTGGGACCCGGGACAGGCACAGCTTGGGGACCACGGCCTACTTCCAGACCGGCCCGGAACCCCTCTTCTACCAATAAAACAACCAGAGAGGTCAAGCCACAGGCTAGGCTCATGATTGATACCCTGTTCTATATTCAAGGCCCAAGCCGCCACAAAAAACCAGGTATAAATCGATCAAGCTTTCACGCTCACTTGGCGCAAGCAATTAGCAATCCCCTTCGGTACGTGTTCGTAGAATATCTATAACCCGCTCATAACACGGCCTCCCTACAATCCCATGAAATGCGTTAGATAATAGACTCGTAATAATACATAGAATAGGGGCCCCGGGAGCAAATCCTTCCATAGCTCTCTCTCGACGCCTAACTATTTAGTGTCTCTAGTGCACGTATTAACAACCACATTATATATACGGAAAGGCAAGCCGTCTCTCTATCTCAAACAGTTTAATCGCCGACCGAATATTTCATTTTGTTATTCATACCACGACATTTCACGGGTTTCACCCAACTACCAGCATTGACTCACCACGCCCCAACCACAAGGTCATGATTCTTACTCATTCCTAACAGGGCATACATACATGGGGATCCTAATAACATAGTATTCAATTCTACATAAGTCATACTGATCTAACAAAGTGACAATGGAGATTCAAGCTAGCTAATTATGCATTGGTTAACCTCTACTGCAACTACAGGTTCAGAACGAGAAAACAAGACGGATAAAGATCAATGCTTGTTGTTCTCAGGACCGGCAGGATATTCCATGAGGGCAGTTTTAAGCCCATCCATGGACCCATCAACAGTCAAAAAGGTTTTGGCGAGTCTATTATCATAGTATTAACAACTTCGATTTCTTGCCACAATCACGCTGACTTAAGAACCATGGGTTCATCAGCCGCCTATAATCCCCACCAATCAGCTTCCTAATTAATTAGCCTGCTAGAATAAGGAATCATAGGGTTCCCTGCATTGGGAGCCCTTCGCAGATATATAATACCCTCCCCCCCCAATAATAATTGTAGATTATTGTAGGGGTTCCGGAACTGCCACTGTAAAGCTTGCCAGATTCTATACGTAACATGGGGCCTCAAATTCTAGTTGAAAAATGCCCTCTCTTTTCTTGGTCTCGATGGAAAAATGGAATTCTAAATAAGGATGGGAAGCAATTCTTGCAGCCATAAAATAGTAGGGGCTATAGAAATCGCAGGAAGGTTTATTCGAGGTGAGAAGCAGGATTATTCCAGGTGCCCGTATAGAAGTTAACACGGGAAGGTCCTCCGGCAACCGGAAGGTTGGAAGGATGAACAGCAGGTTGAAAGCAATAGATGTCGATGGACAGCAGGTTGATCTTACCTTCGATCGGGGATAAAAAGAAGTTCAAGGAAGGGAAGATAAGGTGGTTCCAACCGGGGGTGTAGGCGGGAGAATAGTTTATTTGCTCGCTCGGGGAGGAAAGAATACAATACTGGATAGTGTCGGGATATGGAAGCATTCCCGAGTTCTAAAAGGACCCCACTGACCTGCCTAACTGACGATTCCCGGGTGGGAGGAAGAGAAAGAATAACTACCGTCCAGCCTTCCCGATGGATAATACTTTCTGGGGCTCTACTCGGTGGCTACCCTCGGCAGATTCGACGTGAGAACCACACCCCCGGTTGGTTTAATGTTAGATGCCCATCTCCAGCTATTAGTCTAGCTTCCGAACGAGAACATTGTTACAGATCTAGGTGGAGGTAACAACTCTAATAAGGCAACCGATTGTAACTAATCTAGCTTTCTCGAAGGATTGTTCGGAGGGAAGGACAGGAGTCGATGAGAAAGGTGCAAACAAGCTATTACTCATTGGGGAGAGCCAAGCCATCTCTGTGCTTGCTTTCGGAGGGATGCGAGAACGGAGTAGACTACTGTGCTTGCTTTCGGAAGCTGTGTTCGATAACTTTCTTCGGATGCACCGTGGGCCAGCCTTCAGTGGGGTTGGCCAGCCTGAACCGGGTAGTTTAATTCCATACCCGGCTCCTCATGAGAAATGCTTTCCCACTTCCCTCGGTAGTCCTCAGCATCCTCCTGGTCTAATCGGAATTCCCCTGGAATTCCATAGTAAGTTCAACGAGAAAGGAAGTCCCCCTCGATTGATTGTTTGGCTGGACCATCCTCACTTTCTCTAGTTCAACCGGAAGTAACCTCGGGTGGGGTGGGAGCGTGCTGGGTTTCCATCGATTAATTAGGTAGGTAAGTGCTCCTCTCGGATATTGGATATTTCTTTTATGCACTGTGCTTAATATAGGAGGAAGGAAGAAAGTAGTTGAGTCAATTACCCGCAGAAGGATTGTAACTACATACGTTATATCGTTGGGGCCATAGCTTCCAACTAATCTAGCTCCGTGAGGCTATCCTGAACCGGGGGTTAGGGTAGTTGAGTTGATGTAGTTACTGTCTTGCCTCCTCAATTCTGGATGGAATTCAACAACTAGAATAAGGAGGGCGAAGCTAACACGAACAAAAGTTATCCATTTCACCGGCTCCAGTCCAGTTCGTTTAGCGACACCCACCCCCGGGCATACTTTCTTTTTCTCGTCCCGTTCAACAAAGCGCAGGAAGGAAGGAAGGAAGTTGTAGTTTGAGCCCTGGGGCCCCCTAACCGAGGGTGCCTTTCCTTCCCTCACCCACGATGGCACCCCCTCTTTGGATTGGCCCACCTAGTGCTCCCTCGGTAGCATTGGATTGTTCAGGGCCGGATGCCCTACTATTCTATGGGCAATAACAATATCATGGAGTTGAAGCTCATTACTCACCCCCGCCCGGTATGGAGTTGCCGGAGGATCCAGAGAAAGAATAAAGCAACATTCTTTCCGGAAGGCCCTACCCTGCTAACGAGCGAGACTACCCGGGGGATGGAGCAAGCACCCAACTACAGGAGGGAGGTCCACCGCCTCAACATTGGGCTTTGGATGGGACGAACGAGCCTACCTACTTAATGCCCATAGAATTTTGAGGGGCAGGGAAAGGGGTGGAGAGCCTAACGAGAGTTGCCTTCCATCCAGCGCTGCCCATAGAATTGTAGGGGCTTTGGTTCTCGCTGCTTGAAACCCCGTGACTCTTTGGTTCTCGCTGCGCTGCTTTTTTTCTGGTCGGAGGATCGATCCAAAGTTTCTATCCACCCGGGGTTCAATCAGCAGGACCCCACTGATTCTAAAAGGCTCTACCTCAACAGGGAGTTCTAGCTAGAGGATGGGTAATTAGGAGATCGAGATCGAGATTGAGTTCCCACGGCTCAACTATCTATGATGGAGGATGGGACTGCCCAGCCTTCACCCCCGATCGAGATTAACTAGCTACCCGGGCGGGGCCTCACTTCCTTCTTTCTGGCCTGCCGTCCTACCTATAGTTGGAGCTACCGGGCCCTAAACTCCCATCCGATGGAGCCGTCCTACCTATAGTTGGAGCTACTCCTGCCTGGGGGTGAAGGATCTCCTACCCGCACCCCCGCCCGATGTTACGTATAGAATCTGGCTATCCATCCGGTCAACTAGACTAATGTATCCCTTCGGCTCTAACAACAACAAACCCAGAAGGCAATAACGAGTTAACGACAACCGGTCTTACCATCCTGGGCTCCTCGATGGAAACCCCATATTTAGGGAACTCGAGAAAGTAGTTCAGGAGGACCAGCTTCCCTGGAGAGCAAACGTCGATATCTTAACCAGCGAGATCTCCCCACCCTAACAGCATCAAGGAGAAAAGGCCTAACAGCCCAATCTATCTTCTTCTCCCTCCCGGAACTATAGTTGGGTGGGAAGATATAGTTGCCCCTGGCGTCTCCTCCGGATCGACCCCATTATTCCTACAACAGGGAGCATTTCTTGCTCTGGCCCTCCTCCAATTAATCAGCTTGCTAGAATAAGAGGAGAGGCCTTCCGAGGGATCGATACATTTCCGAACTCGACTCTATACGTAACATGCCCCCCCACCCTGGCTACCCTTTATCGAGGTGGGGCTAAACTAGACTGAACCAACTATAGAACCTAACCCCCCACCCCGAACGCCTTCAACTCGATCCGCACCCCATAGAGCTATTGATAGGGGGCCGCTCCCGTTCCCATAGAATTTATAGGGGGGCCGCTGCATTCTTTCAATTATCCGCTGCAAAAGTTCAATTATCCGCTGTTTCCCTCCCGCTGCATTCTTTCAATTATCCGCTGTTGAATCGGCTGTTAGCAAACATGGAGGATTGGTTCAAGTCCAATGTGCTTGGAGAACTATCATTCAAGGGGGGGACGGACCGCTACTATTCTATGGTAGGGTGGAACGATAGGTTCAAAGGGTGGGAAGAATATCATGTTACGTATGGAATCTTCTTCGATCGAAGGATGGAACTAGCTTCCTATCTGGTAATACTATCTCGTATTTCTCTATTTGCCTTAATTCCCATAGTCTAGATTAAGGTTGGCTATAAATTCAAGGGGAGTCGAACCGGGGGTGTAAGAGAAGCCCATGCTATCAACGGGGCACCTGCCTTCCTTCCATCCAGTTAGAATAGAACTAGTTGCCCATAGAATAGTAGGGCTTCCGGACCTTCCTTTCCTTCTGGTGCACCGGGTAACCGGTTGCATCCATCCTTGTTTGGTAGTCCCTCCTTCATGAGGGTAGGGGTAGAAGGGCTGGCCATCCTCACGGCACTAGCGGCCCTACTATCTATAGGCGTTGCCTTCGGTGCGCTGCTTGTTGCCTTCATTATAGTTCCCTTCCTCCCTGCTGGCCATCCTAACTTTATAGCACTAGTCTACTCCCTCGCTGAACTGAACACCTTCGGTTAACCCGAAGAACTAACTGGCTACAAAAAAGGGTGAATGAAGTTCTCCATCCCCCGGGGAAGTTCAAGCAGGAACAACTGTCTTGCCGGGCCAATCAAAACTTTATTGCCTGGACCAGATCAAATGAAAGCATGGGCCAAACATCCAGCTTTAGTATCGACTAGCTCTTGCCTCCCACCCGCCCCTACTATTCGGCAGGTTAGGTTACGGTACCCCGTCCTATGATAAGGTTAGGTTACGGTACCCCTACTATTATATATCCACCAACAACACTAGGCAGGTTAGGTTACGGTACCCCTACTATTCGGCAGGTTAGGTTACGGGAGATTAATTGAAGCCGGCCCCTTAGCCCCTCTATCTCCTCCTAAGTTCCCACCCCAATGCAGGGGCGGGGACTTTAGTCCTCCCACCAGGCTTCGCCGCCGTCCTATATTCCTCAACCCCACCGACCCCCCGGCAACTAATCTTCCTCAATGGGGGGGGGCGCCTGCACGGGGCCTTAGGTCGCGAAGCGCAGGGTTCACGGTGGGGTTGGTGGGAAACTCTAGTTCCGCCGTTCGATGTGCCCTACTATTCTAAAGGGGAGCCCTACTATTCTATGGTGGTCGTCATAGTAGGGGCCAGATTATATACTACACATGCCCACCCCCCTGCATGCAGGGGTAGGGGGCGGGTGGGTCTATTACTATCCCACCCCTCCCTGCAGGGGTAGCCCCTGCAGGCCTATTCTAAGCAGGGGGCCCCTTTTTCAATTCTTCCAGATTATAGACGTCCTATAAAATGGTAGGGGGGGTGTTCAGGTGGGAACTATAGGGCTTGCCGATGAACCCCATCTCCCCCAATAATAATTCTAGTAGGCCCTCTATTCTATTATTCGTTCAGATTCTATACGTAACATGCCCCTACCCCTGCAGGGGAAAGGGGAAAGGCGAAAGGCCCTACCCCTACAAGAATCTAGAGGGGGGGCAATAGGAGGGCCCCTACCCCCTACAATTCTATGGCAGCGTCCCCCTACTATTCTCAAGGGCTTAGGGCCCCTTCTGTTCGGATAATGAAGTTTTAACTATGGGTGGGGGGCTCAACGTCGGTAGATGGCTGGTGTTGGCATGTTACGTATAGAATCGAGAAGAGGGATCCCTTTGAAACAGTCATTGTTGAGAGTTACTTTATAAGAAGCAGCGAACCGACGAAATGGATGTTCTCGTTAGTGATCGAATAACTAACAAGCTTATCTCTTCAGCATTGGGCTAGCCTCTTACCCCACTAGCCCAAACTGCACATCAGGAGAATTTCTTATACCTCGCAGCACCACCACGTCTTCACCTCGTCGGTTGCTGGGGTACAATCCCATGAATCCTTGGTCATGAAGGGGCGGTATCGTTGGGAGGGTTACAAGGCGAATGAGTTCAGGCGGAGCCTAGACTCCAGGCGGATGAGTTAAGGGTCCGCCTATACATCGAGAAAGTCTCACTACATTCATGCCAGTTACGCTACTTATACGAATTCCCTCCCCTCCCGGAACTGCAACCAATTCTCGTCAATTAGAACGTAGGGCTCTGACGGAAGCTCCACCCTGCATGCCAGAAGGGTGGGAGTTAGTAGCCAAGGGTGAGCGGTTGATCAAGTTCTCGCGCTGTTGAGAACCCACCGCCCCTTACCCCCCGGCAAATTATGCCCTACGGAGGTTGGGGTGGGGCCCGGGTGGGAGGAGTTCATCGGGGATTCCCTACAATTATATGGGGGCCGGCCCCCCCTCAGATTCAATTGCCCCTACTATTCGCCTTTTTGAGATTCTTCTCGATTCTATACGTAACATGCCCACAACAATTCATCTTCCACCCACCCCCGCATCGACTTCTTTCGTCGGATGTTTCAGGAGGTGGAGATTCGATCCATTCGACCCGTGTTCAAGATCCTCAAGTGAAGTTCCAGGTTCCAGTGGTGGAGAGGAAGAGGCAACTGAACCACTAAGCCCCCACCCACCTCACTTTAATCCTCCAGCCGTTCCCACCCCAGTTTTCGAGGCAGGATTCATGAACCGTATCTTATTTGCAAGCCTACTATGATTTATTTCTATTGCACTCCCCCCTTTCCTAGGGTTCTTTTCACCTTTCCCTCACTAGATAGCCGGGCAAAGATTGGCATGCCTGGTTCTTCCATCATCCAATTCCCGGTTAGACTATATCGAATCGAAACGAAAACCTCCGCTGCTCAGCCCAATCCGCGCTGACTGATTCTTGAATCCCATCAATCGATCAATCAATCAGGACTTTTCCTTGTCCGTGATTCCAGTCATGACTCGATATATGTAATTACGCTTTAGCAGAGAATACTGCTCTCGATATACGTAATTACGCTTTAGCAGACAATGCTTCAAATGCAGTTCAGCCATTCTTTCTATATGTAATTACGCTTGATTCTATTATAGGCGTACTTCTATTGGTCATGACTCGATATATGTAATTATGCCTTAGCAGATAATGCTGCTCTCGATATATGTAATTATGCATTTTGACGTCGATTTCGTTTTGCATTTCTTCCAGCCAGTTATGACTCGATATATGTAATTACGCTTTAGCAGACAATGCAATTCTTCTATATGTAATTACGCTGGCAATAGAGCCATTATGAGTTACCCGCTCTCAGGAGACCGCCCTCTACCACTATCGAGTGGAAAGGATGTGATTTATAGATATATGGGGCGCCCTATCGGCTATATCTTTCCGGTGTTTGGCTAGAAACCAGTTATATAGATAGCGCCTTCTGGGCTGTGTCCATAGTCCATTGTCCAGTAACCGCCCTACTATTCTTAGCCAGGGTGGGCTGGTCTCGATGTCCAATGTCAGATAGATAGAGAGATAGGGCCCCCAGATAGAATACTCACCTATCTACCGATCTGATATCCGGGATCTGGCATCTGGTATATGGTCCGAGCCTATCCTATCGCGAAACCAGTATGGCGGTTACTCTAGCAAGCTTATTAATTGGGGGGCCGCTTCTTATCTTGTTCTAACCTTATTCATAGTATGTCTCTGGCAGGAGCTTCTCGGGCTCGAAGCTGATCCGGTACTAATACCAAGCACGTGTTTTCAATCGCCACCCCGACGTTTTATAGTTTTTGTATTCCGTCCCCATTCTTGTTCAATTGGTTATTAAAGGTGTTGCGACGTATATAACATGGATCTCTTTTTGCATATGGGGGGAGCATTCAACTTGTTGTAGTTAAGAGGGGATGGATTGGATTCGTGACGGATGATCGGCAGCAACGCGGGCGGAGTGAACAGAGGGGAGGGGAGGGGCAGGTGCAGCATATTGAGGTTTGGCCAGCAGAGCTACTCACCGCGTTAGCGAACTGAAGCACCTCAAGTAGCTAGACGAGGGGAAGGTGAGCGAGAGATGGGGGCGGAGCGAGCGAAGTCCAGGCAACTGCTTGGAACGTACTATAGGTAGGCTTTAAGATCAGAAGGTTGGTTTAGGTAGGCCCGCTTTTTTCCACCTATACCTAAGACGCTCCCCAATCACTCACCAACTATTCCTCTCACCCACCATTCTATCTAGATTCTACCCGTCTCGGTCAACATGGACAACTCCACCCTGGCTAGCGCACCCAACTCCATAATGCCTGTTCCTAACCACCCCCGACTATAAATGCTACCCACTTTCGATTATGGTATTCCCAACCTTGCCAGCTGCTTTAAGAGAACACAACTATTCGATCTAGTCTAGTTTTTTCTAATTCCATTTCGTTTTCGATATAATAGGTGGTTTCCCGCTAATGCTGTCTCCATTGGCCTGGAAAGAAGGAGAAGTTCCCGAGCTCAGAATGAGTGAGGGAGGCTGCCTGTTGTGTTTGATCTGCTTATAAATAAGTGCTCCGATTCCGTATATAGAGAGGGTTGACTAAAGGCTTATACGGTTTCTATCAATTTTCCTCTCCACCTGCACCGTGAGGTGGTTCACAGAATAAGTGCAAGACAGTACCGGCCCGAAAGTGAAAAGCAATAGAACCGGACCGCATGGGGGTCAGGTGTGAGCAGTTCGATTTAGTCCTGGTTTTATAACTGGATCGAGCCCTTTTATAGATTGTCCTACTTGAGGGAGCACAAGGCAGTACCGATCACCGTGGCACAGGCGGTATGACTCTACTCGACTGTTGGGCTTAGAGAAAGTAAGCCCATCCAACGGAACCAAAGCAGGTTCTTAGGTCGCTATGGGCGGACATTCTACAGTGCACCTTACCAGTTGATAACTATTCTTAGCGTGATACGCCCGGGAATATGGCGCACTCTTAAGACTGGACCCTTACGGGTTGGGGCAGTGAACCTCTCTATGCTAGGGTAGATGCTGGGTTGAAGCCCTTGAAGGTCCCAGGGGAAAGACCCTTATAATCGATCCAGGAGGGAATTTCTTTATTAAGGGCCTATACTATAGTGACCCAAGCATGCTGTCAAAGAATGACAGGGACACTGTCAGTGCAAGATCTGTTACTTTTCTTATTAGTATTAGGCGGGCGCGCCAATACATCTGAACGCATAGCTGCTCTAGCCAAGCTGCATAGAAAGATTCTCTGAATTCAGGGATGTTTGGTACGGAGGACTTCTGAAAGGCTGATTGGTTAGTGACATTCTAACACCACCAATTGTGAATGGTTATGTCTCCACTCATCCATATTAAGAAGTCTGTTAGCCGGGCATCCCTTCAATCCGCCAGGATACCAACAAACAAGTCCGCCTTGAACACCTCCAGCGATGGTGTGGAACTCAGAAATATCCCTCCGAAGGGGATGGGTCTTAAAAGCATCTTCTGACTACTTAAGGGCTGGCTAGAGAAGGGCACTAAGAGGGGTTTGCTCCGCTCCTTTCATTCCCATGCTCTTGCCCTTGTGCGGTTGGACCGCGTAGAAGAAGCTAGCTCATTGTCCCAGAAGACTAGTAATCCAATGGTATGGGCTAAGTATGGGAGGGGACTCCCTGCTTCTTCGGGTAGTCCGATTATAGGCGGCCTTTAAGAGCCGAAGCCCAAGTATGACAACGCCTTGATCCCTCGCTCGGTGCAGAGCGGCCGGTACTCCGGCTGCACTGAGGTAGCTCCTCCTTGCCGTTGGACCCAAGTGCCGGATCGCCTTCGCCGCATTCAGGAGCCCGACTAGTATCGGCTGCATAAGCTATAGGTCGCTCAAGGGGGATATACACGAGCCATACCCCTCGGCAATAAAAAGGCAAGGATCTCACCATGGCTTTTGAAAGGTGATTCCTCCAGGGTAGGCCTAGTCTTGCCACCCGGTTGTCCTATGCAAGGGAATAGTGTCCCCTTCTACAAGTTACTTAGAAAGCGTCTCTTCTCCTAGTTACTCTTACCATTACCAGTTAGGGGAAATCCCTATATCCGAACTCTAGTTAGCCTTTTTCCCTTTAATGACCTATATCTTTAGCTCTCAAGAGCTCTAAGTCTTCCTTTGGGAAATACTCTGGCGAGTCTCTAAGGAAGACATCCATAGCCTAAGAACTTCGCTTTCATCATTCAATTCTAAAGAAGGGATAACCCACACGAATAAATAAATGAAGGGCTCCGATAGCTTTAATTCAATCTCTGCTTCTCCTTTCCCCCGCTATCGAATCTCCGATAATACGGCTAGCCCAGCCTCTCTCATGACTTCCGCCTTTCATGAATTCTTTTCTTTTCTAAAGTATCGCCGCTCTACTACTATTTAGGAATGGGGACTTTGAGCTAACGGGAATAACAGATGAGGGATTAACACACACCTCCATTAAGGAATAACCTCGGAAAGAGAAAGCTAATCCCTTTCCGAATTACCGATCTAGTATCCTATCCGCTATTGAGCCCTTGATGTGCTTTGACTATCTCCCAATTTCCATGAATATCGTTCACCCTTTCGTTTTGCTTGGCGAGAGTTACTAGTTGTTAATGAGGTGCCCGATCTCCTCTCCGTCTTTTACTTTTTCCCCTGGCCTGCCTTTAATGAATAAACCTAACCCGGCTTCTGGCCTTGAATGGATGGGGACTCTCATTGAATAGATGGGGACTCTCATTGACCCATGGGGATAGACAAAGCCTTAATAGAAGGACTCGGCTTAGCAGTGCCTTAACTGCCTTATAGAGCTCCGCTTTCTCTGTATGTGATCCTTGGTGAAGGCTCGCTTTAATGGTTTTAGTTCTTCTGCTTCTATTCTGGTTTTGTAGCTCTTTATTTTGGCAAAAGATAGGTTAAGTGGTCCATAGTGTCTTAATAGAGTCCGTTTTGATTCAACCAAGTTGGATTTTTCTTCCTGATCATGGATAGCCGGGGCAAGATCAACTAATTGAGATCAGCATTTTGAGAAAACCTAACAAAAGCAGCAGCTACCGGACAATTTTAGTTTTTCGGAAAGGAAGGGTCTGGCATTCGTATAATCGGAGTATACATAAAGTCCTGGGGCCATTAAAATACTTTCCTGGATCTCCGCCGCATTGATTCCCCTCAACCAGAATATGTCACCGCCTTTCCCCACTTGTGCGAAGAGGTCTAACTGATAGACTCTATTTTACCTCTTTCTCCGAGTGAGCGTTAACACCCTTTGGTCGAGCCTGCTTGCGCATCCTAATTGACTTATTGGGTGGGGGACAACGGTCTCGTCACAACACCTTCCTCGCCCTCCCTATGGTCTTTAGAGCGGTTCGTACCCTCAACCCTCCCCCTATTGGTCTCGTCACTTAACGTCCCTCGCCCTTGATTGCTTCCCTTCAAAGCCCTCTTTCTTCTCGCAGTTCGCTAGGCAGAAACCCGACTTTACCTATCGCAGTTCCTCGCAGTTCGCTAGGCAGAATGAAAATTTTCCCTCGGCCCTACGGGGCCATCGCAGTTCGCAAGGCAGAACCGCGATTTTCCCTTCAGTAAAACCTACGCAGTTGGAGCTGTTCAAACCAATGGCTTAGTACGAAGCTTGCTCTTGGGCTGGTGGGTAGGCGAGAAGATGGCTTTTACTGGCGAGAACTGGGATCATCGCGAGAACTCGGATCATCGCGAGAACTCGGTGAAGGAATCAGCGCTACTAACAGACACAGAAATTGACTAAACCTTCTTCATAAACAGATACTGGCTGCCTATCATCGCTGGCGAGAAGAAGATGGCTGGGATCAATGAAAAACCTATGTTTTAGCGTCGCAGTTCGCTACTCAGAAACTACTTTTTTCCCTCCGGAAGAATCTCACTTTTTCCCTAACTAATGAAAACCATCGGAAACAATAGATGCCCACCCATGTTTAAAGCATAGGCAGGCGACCTTAATTAATATCTTTCCTAAGCAATTAATCTATAGTTAACAACTTGACAAGGAACGGGCGGGTAACAGGGCTTGGCTATTCCCGATCGTATAGAAATGAAAAACCAATAGCTCAGCTTATCACGAGCGACCTTAATAGCTCAGCTGGTCCGGTAGCTTATCCCGCTGGTATCGTTGGCATTCCCATACAATAGGAACGCGCGGGTAACAAGGCACTCTTTCCTCAGCTCAGCAATGAATCTCTTTCCTTCCGCTCCAATAGCGCATCTCCAATAGCTCCTCCGGTAAGGAAGCTGTGTTCATCCTTCGCCTCATACCTGGGAGGGGAGACTCACAGGTTCTCTTCTACTGCTCCCACTGAAAGGTTCTGTTCTACCGCTTTACTTTATGAATCCCAGCGCCTTCCAGCCTGTAGTACGAAATAATTCTGTAACCTTAGTATGCTCTTGATTTCATTGACCATAGGAATGAAGTAACGTATAGAAATGGGGGATCTAAGTGCGTCGATTTTTTCCCCTCAAATCCGGCGAGAACTTGACTATAGCTAAACCCTTAAATAGTAGCGATACCGCAATAGCTCGGCTGGTGGTCTGGTGCGGTAGCGGGCTAGGTTACTGCCATCTTGAGGCATTGGGAATCAACGAAGGAAGGCAATAGAGTGGAATTGAGTAGCGGAATTGGTTCCATGGGTAGAAGGCGAAGCCATACCTACATTCAGAGATTCACCTGCCTCTACGGATATAACGAAGCAGTGAGGAGATAAGGAAAGGGTTTCCGGAAGGGAGTTTATCGACCTACATTCTCTCAGTTACCCGCGCTAAGGCTAGACATAAATCTTAACCAAAGGGTGCTATAGAGAGGAGATCACCAAGACGATACGTACTCCCATCCCACCAAGGCCCATCCCACAGGGGAAGCTACTGATAGATAGATAGATGCTCCTAGAGATGCTCCCGTCTAGTGAATCAAATATACGAGCAGTAGCGAGGATAAACCTTAGCCCCTCAGATATGGATAGATGGTTTATTACAGAACATAACTGCCAGTTGATATTCTTTTTGTTTGCCTTTAGGAGACCGACCTGTACGAAGGGTTGACCAAATAGAAGTGGTGGAAGGGCCCCTCAAATTCTATGGGCCCTTTTGGGTAATAGCGGGAATTCACCCTTTCACCATAGGGGGAATATAGACTTCTCTATCTCATTAGTTAGAAGAGCCTTAACGTTGTAATTGTAGCGCTAAAGAAGGAAGAGGTCATTGTAACGATTTGTCAATAAGTAACTACGTCGTACGATTAGGTACCTAATTGTACGACGTAGCTAAACATGTCCAAGGCCTGAACGTTGTAATCGTAACTAAGGCCTTAAACTGGTAGGTAACGGTGGAAGCGGGAATAGAAACGATGGAATGAACAAAGAGATAATTGTCACGCTAAAGATGGAAGGTAGCCCGAAAGGCCCACTATACTTTTGGATAAGCAACTACTAGAACACTTATAGTAATGGATCTCCGTTCATTGATCTCCGGTGACTAAGCCCAATTCTCTCATTATCTGAACAAAAACGATTCAAGATGCGGGTGAGCGGTTCGTTCCCTCACTCCTCTGATGGATCAACAGCCTTGGATCAGAAGGGAGAAGCCTTTGGATCGGTTTCACAGACTGGGCATTTCATGGCCAGACAGAGAATCTCCTACAGTAGCTTTGTCGGCAATGACATAACGACCTTTACACAACGATCTTGACACAACTACACAACTAGAAAGAATATGGAAAGAAATATGCCTATAAAATGGTAGGGGGGGGTGGGTGGGAACGGCTGGGCTAGACTAGATTCTAGATTCTATACGTAACATGCCCCCTTGCCGAATAGGAGGGTCATCCGCCCACCCCAATAATGAATGGGTCACTAACTACAATTCCCAACCCAACCCAGGTGGGAGGACTCAAAGTTGTCCGCGATCCCCGTCAATGGAGAGATGGTTCGATCTATTATTCCCCCCCACCCTGCAGGGTCACTTTCACAGTCAGAATGTCGACCCAGACTTTGGATCTTCCTTTGGTAGGGTTAGTTTGGGCCCCTACTATTCTATGGAGTTTGGTCACAACTAGAAAGGCCTAATTCAAGCAACAGGGATGGGACCAAATGATATTACGTAGAGATTAGCGGGTGAATAATATATTGAAGGGCTATTGGAAGTGTGGGTTCGATTCCCATGTAATCTTTTGACTAGGCATAGAGCGCCCAACTATCTCAAAAAAGGGCGCAAGTGGAAACACCCAATTGGATAGTTCTATGCTGAGCTCCAGATTAGGCTCTCGTTTGTTTAATTTGGCAATTCTGGCCCAAGGATACCTCCCACCTTCCAAGCTGGTCTCTAAGGACCGCGAGATCACAGATACAGACCTGGGCCATGTGGACCTGCGGGCCCCTACTATTCTATGGCTGGGGCGAATGACAAACACCCAGGGCAGAACCTACTGGGCCACCTCTTTGGTTAACTCAGGATTAGTGCAGGCAGCAGGGTTCCCAATCTCCCTACAGTCTCCTGAGTTGGTAATGGCCTGTGCTGAGAATTACAAGCCAGATGATAGAATAATGTATGGTCAATTGGGAGAAGTAGTCCTGGACATTTCCTCGGACACCATAGAGTAGGGTTTCCACATCCCCATCCATGAGACCTATGCAAAGGTGACCATCCCACTTGGAGAAAGATACTATGAAGCAGATCAGGACTGCATCAGATACATCAATTAATAACTGATGGAGAAGCCAAAGAAGGGCCAGCAGTTGGAGAAGTTCAACTTTCAAAGGGCTTATCTCCACCTGGATGCTAAGGATAACTTGCATGTGCAATTGATCCAGGTTAAAACAGACCCGAGGTTTTATATGACCTCCTATTTGGTGTACCTTCTGGCAGCACAAGCTACTTTCCTGGGTCTGAAGACTAAAGGATCACTCACTGATCCAAAAGTCAGAGTTTACAACCACTATCCCCAGTTGGCCGAGTGTTCGAGACCACAAAGTGGTGAATGATGCTTTTGTCTTTGCGGTTATAAGAACCATATAAGGGGACTTTGCAAAAAGACTGTCTCCTTAAGCTGCAGCGGAAATCAAAAGGTTCGGAAGTTACCTCATCCAGTTTAGAACCTTCACTTACATAAGGGTAGCGAGAAAGCTCCCTCCTCACAAGTTGCCGAGATACCCTTGTGATCGGTTAATAGTTTTGGAGTTATGCAGGCAGGTAGGGGATGCTCACCGGTTGATCGTGAGCAAGCACAAATCATGTTTCCAGTTCCTCTATCTCCTCCCACCCACCCCCCTACTATAACTATTATAAAGGGGTGGGGCCGAATTAAACTATAGTAGGGGCTGAACACCGAGGTTTCCCTCATCTTCACTTCGTTCAGATGAGTAAGAAAGGGTTGGAAGCTTCGAAGGGGATAAACAACCCACATCTTGACACAAACCCTTTCCGTTGTTACTATCATTGCCCTATAGATAGTAGGGGGCGTTTCTGGAGGAGTCTATTATATACGACGCCTTAACAACTCTTCCAAATAAAGCTCTCTTCTCTCCCGACTTAAATGACAGATTGGAGGAATGGCCGATTCCACGGTCGCTAGATCAGTACATTATTCAATGGGGAGGGAAAGACTATTACAGATGGGAGGAATGGCGGAAGATAAATAGACACTACTAGCTACTATCTCTCAACAACCATTACTCTCTCTTTTAAAGAAGGATATGCTTTTGATGGAGAAGGCACTCTCACCTTTCCAAACAACTCTTCCCTATGCACCACCCTTTTCTATATATGCTGGAAAGATTTGTTTTCGAGGCCCGTGGAGCATAAAATGCTCTTTTGTAATTCTTCCCCTTCGTACGGATAGGAGAGAGAAGGAGGTCCGGTCTAAAAGCCGTTGACAGATTCACCAAGGGGATCGAACAACCGGGAGAGGGCACTTCGTCTCGTTCTTCCTGCTCAAGTTCCAGCCCGGGCAAGACCCAGCCAAGTCACTAGAGTCTGTATCTCCCACTACATGCCCTTAGATAAGAGGAGAAATAAGTGACTGGGAAAGAGAGGTTGGCGGGGACCCTTACAATAGCTATAGAAAGCTATCGAGTCCCACCCACTACTAGAATTCCCGCCCATTAGAATAGTAGGGGCCATAGAATTGTAGGGGGCCTCCACACCGACTATCTCCTCCCACCCACAACTCCCCTACTATTATAAAGGGCCCGGAACTATACAACTAAATACCTCTGCCTAATGGCATCAGTCCCAGCCGGGCGAGACGCCCCCCCAGCCTCCTCCCACCCACCCGGAGAGAGTTGCCGCCTATAGTTCCCGGTTGGCATGTTACGTATAGAATCGATAAGAGGGTGGGAGGCCCGTAGGGCGAATAGGCCGGGGCTACCCCTACCCCTACCAATAGAATAGCCCTACAATAACAACAGCTGGGCTTATTAAGAAAGAGGTAGATTAGAACCGGGAGATTGGGAGGTTGCAGCCGGGCATGTTACGTATAGAATCGAGAAACGCTACGTTAAGTGGCGATCCCCCCGGGAGGCCTAGCTTCATTCAGTCAACTATCCCAGGAGATCGAGATCGAGATTGAGTAGAGGATGGGAACTATTTAGAGGATGGCAACTATCCCTCGCCCGTACTACAGCCTCTGTTCCCCACCTTCCCCCCCCGGACGGAGAAGTTGCTCGGTCCCTCTTCCCTGCAATGTAGTTTTGAGAGGGCAATCAAAGGCAGTGCAATACTCCCTTTATATCCCTCCCGAAGACTCGGGAACCTCAACAGATACTGCAGAAAGGAGGGGTTCATGATCTGGGGTGGGTGGGAGGCCAACTAGAATTCTTATTAATTAGCCTGCCAGCCCTACTATTCTAAGGGGGGTTGGTGAATTAATCAGTCCCGGGCGGGCGAGTTCCCTACTATTCTAAAGGAATCAGCTCGCTAGCCATAGAATTGTAGGGGCATAGAATTGTAGGGAGCTTGCAATCTAAAATAGTTCTAGAATCGAGCTAGAAGAAAAGGGCCACCCGCACTAGAGTTCCCACCCAACCCCTATCAAGGCAGGGTGGGGGGTTAGATTGCCCCACCCCTACCAGCCGAATTGGGCGGGTTAATGCCATCAGCTTGCTAGCCTATAGAATGGTAGGGGGGTGGGTGGGAATAGTAAAGTGAATCAGTCTATTACGTAATATGACTCTAGGGCCCATCCACCAACAACAACTATATGGAGGGGGGCGGGGGGAGGGGGGCCACCCTCCATTTTCTCTACGGCTACGGAAGGGCCAGTCAAGCTTCGCCCAATTGAAATAGTAGTTGCCATCCTCCCCGGGCGCCCAGTTGAAATAGTAGTTGCCAGTCAAGCTTCGCAACTACTATAATCGTGCCCCCCCCTCCAATTAAGTTGTGGGTGGGAGGAGATAGCGGAACCCAAACTCGACTATTTTCTGTCCAGGCTTACTTAAAGAAAGTTGTCGGAATCGGGGGTCCATGATAGATTAGGGTCCACTCTATCTATGGGGTTAGGGTCCACTCTATCTATAGCTATAGGTGGAGTGGCCCACGCCACTCTTCATCCGAAACGGTGGAATGGCCCACCCCACTCTACTTAAGGTCACTCTACTTAAGGTGGAATGGCCCACCCCACTCTACTTAAGGTGGAATGGCCCACCCCACCCAACTTATATGGTCCTGCAGGGTGGGAGGGAATCATAGGGTTCCTTATTCTAGCGTCATTCTAGCCCCCCCTACTATTGAAAGGGTTCTTGATAGAAGGGCCCCCGCCCGTAGGGAGGTAGATGCCGTTGCGGGCATGTTACGTATAGAATCTTGCCTTCTATCGAGAATAGTAGGGCTCTCGGAACTATAGGTAGTTTCCCCCCCCTACCCCTACCCTTCCCCGCGTATCAATTCTCTGGGCCCTGCCCCCCCACATGGCCCACCGTTCGGCATAGTAGGGGAACCTACCCCTCCCCATTCTCATGGAACCCCATGGATGTCGACCTGCGCCCCACTAACTACCTACCCTCAATAGTAGGGGCCCCCGTAGAGAATTGAGTGGGAGGAGAGATTCTAGTGGAGGTAGATGCCATTGGGCGGTTCAGTCGGTTCAATGCCTACTGTATCGGATGCGGCGCAACTATTTGACGCTAAGCGAAAGAGTAGCTTGCGCAAATCGGAGAAGGTGCACGGGGGCACCTTTGCATCGAATTGAGGGGGGATAAAGAAATTAGCAGGATTGGAAACCATGGTCAAATGAGTGCTATACACACTTTTTCGTCAGTTCCTTTCAACTTATTCAACATGTCAACCAATACACCCTCGATTTTGAAACCTCTGCAGGCTCCCCGCGAGGGCACTCGACTGCCAGATAGGCCCTTGGGGTGGGTGGGAGGAGGAAGGGGAATTAATCAGCTTGCTATACTTTCTATAGTGGGGGGGGAATTCTAGGCAGGCCCCGTTCTCGCCTCGATTTCTTTTCTCTCGGGTGAGGGCCGGAGACAGATTGACTGGATTGGACTGGGATTGGAAGGAGATGGGAACAAGATGCGAAAGGAGCTCGATATGTGTGGCTATAAAGTCTGACCGGGTCGATGATGGAGAAGAGGAGAACCGTTCATTTTGACTTGTTCTACTCATCGGGTGAAGTGTGGATCGAGAGAGGGGCCCCGGCACTGTTTAGCATCTTACTGCCTACGTTAAAAGATGCAAGCCAACGTGCCGAAGGGCCCCCCACCCACCAACAACTATTCCCTCCCGGGAAGCAGGGTGGGAACAGATAGTTGACTAAAGTTGCCCGGCTATAGTTGCCCCCGGGATTCCATAACGAGCCTTGGAGGTCCGCGTTCAGTCATGGCCTCGCGGGTACCCACGGGTGAGGCAATCTATCCATGGCGTCTCGGCCTCAGAGGACTTGTGTTTGTTCCATTCATCGGGAGGGTCCAGCGGCAGGAAAACGAGGTGAGCCTGAATGAAGAGCGGGTCGAAGCATGTGGAGCGGAGCCCAGTCAATAAGGGTCTCTATCTATGTTCCTAGAATATACGGCAACGAATACTGAACCGCGCTATTGCGACTGACTGCGCTCGCTCCAAATGCCTGTGTACAAAGATCGGATATGGACTATTGGTGAGTGGGCTCGGGGATGTGTGCTACGGGTAGAACAAACAATGGAGATTCCGAAAGGGAACTCTCACCATTCGACTCAGACTCCTCACCTGGTGAAGCTTAATCATAAACACTTCCTGATCAATCACGGAATTCAGTCATCTGGTGTATGAGTGAAAAAGTAGTCCCTATCCATGATTCGGTGTACGGGGCCCCGAAGCCATGCGTGTTGCATTCATGTCCTATGCAGGGTGGGTGGTAAAAGGAAGGCTCTCCTGGCCCAGACTTCATCGGCAGTTCTTCGGCATCACAGGACCCAACCAATATCTCCCCACCCACCCTGCATAGGCGACCCTTGAAACGATGGGGAAGAACTCTCTCTCCCTTCGCATTCCATGAGAGCTACTGAATCATGAGAGATTATGCTAGTGAATCGCCCGGCCGGGGCCCTCGCGCCTCAAAGCAGCGATTCGGAAGCTTGCAGGCCGCCGCCAATCAAGGATTGAGGTTTCATCAGGCGCCGTTACACACATAATTATTTGGAAGTTTGAATTCCAATAATTGAAGAGAAGGGCCGGCTGCAGTTGGGTGGGATCCGGCATTTCCGTCAATCGATCCATAACCACTAGGTCCTCACGACGCGGACGGATCCGAATCAGGGAGGGCCACTTCAGCTAGGGAATCGCGGCTGGGGACGGATGGAAAGGGCACGGATGATCGGCCCGGTCGCACAGGGCAGGATATAGAATTGAATCAGGCATTCCTGCTCGACCAACGAACCTTTCTGAAGCGTATGATTCTCTTCTAGCTGCTGATCCCCCCCCCGGCACCTTCTCCTGCCGACACGGACCATTTATTGGATTGGTTTACCTCCCGGCTTGGGATGGCTTGGAAGGAGTTGCGGTTAAGGAAGGATGGATGGAATCACGGATCGCCACCTGCCAACTCGCCAGAGTTGGAGAAGGGATGACCAGCCCAATAGAAGTACGAGGGCATGACCTAACGACTTCACGTGGGTCGGTGGTGGATGGGGAGGTGGGACCAACTCCTTTGACTGCTGCTGGATGAGGAGGGTGGGAGGGAATTCTAGGGGTGGCGGCCCTGCAGTTCATGAAGCAGGGTGGGCCCCGGCCGGGGGGGTTGCCCGGGTATGCAGGGTGGGAATAGGAAGGTCTCACCAGTTCATGCCATTGGAAAGGGTGGGAGGCCTATGCCCCCCACCCATCCCCACACACGTGCCCGACTATCCCTCGAATGATATCCAGATTTCCTTGATCAGAAGCGGGATCAGAATAAGAAGTAGTTTCCCACGAAGGCATGGCCAGTCGGATCATTTACGCTGGAATCGACCCGGGTGAGACGAGTTCCAGCAGCCAGCATTGTAGCTCCCTCCCCACCCCTCATATACGGATTAACAACTGCACTTGGGGCCCCTAGCTTCTCTCTCGGACATTAGCACGCATCCGTCGCTTTTCTCGCTGGGATCCGCCGGGAAAGGAAGATCCGAATATCAGTGAGCAGGTGACTTACTAATGAATCCCTGTATCCGTGCCGCTATTGATTCCTTATTCCGACATGCCTTCCCTGGTCCAATGCATATCTACTGGTCCGATGCATATCTCATGGCCTATGAATAGAGGGCTCTTGTTCGAGCGGTTCCGGGCCAATCTATATCCACCCACCCTTTATGAGGCATGCAGCATGGGGGGGAATTCTAGTAGATGATTTCTCGCCGAATGATGCAGATTCGTATCCATTTCTCACCTCAAATAATTGCTACGAGTCGAACTGAATCCACTCAGTTTGGAGCAAGGCGAGGATGAGCTGGAACGGGGAGGGGGAACAGGCGAATGGGATGGGGGATACACCACACGTACGAGGGAAGATGGAAGTACCGATTGAAGAATGAGATTCGATGCCCAACATCCCCTTCGATTGCCCTACTATTCTAAAGGGGGGGGGGGGTGGGAAGAAACAACCTTCTCTGGGCGGCTATTATTATTGTGAGACACTTATTATCATTATTATTGTCCGAATGCATGCAGGGTGGGATCTCAATAAGCGGGCTCCAACTCAAGAAGCTCTGTTATCCCATTCGTTCCATCTATCACAGGTTTACCAGGTGGGAAAGCCCATGTAGCTCTGGTGAGAAGTATATTACCATATATTGTTCCGTCAACCACTTACAGTTCATGAGGCCCTATCAATTCTATGGGCATTAGTGAGTTGTTCTTTAATAGGAGAGAGCCAGCCCATTATAGCCAACATCCCCGGCCTGTTCATCTGGACTGAGTTAGAGATGATGGCATTATCGAGATGGCTCTTTAAAGGCCTATGCCTTTTTTGCTGCTACCCCCACCTCTACTACCTTCGCTGTTGACACGACCTATATAATCTATGCTTCTGTGACCTACGCCTCTGCTCCCATTAACCTATAATTGGATCTGAATCCGGACCTTTATTTGTTTATGGAACTGGATCCGCGGATTTGGACGGGGTGGTGGCTTTACACCTATATCTGCACGTGCACATGGAACCGCTGCCCTATCTCGATCTGGGACTAGAGGATCCGATGCTGGAGAATCTGCTTCCGCCTTTGCCTATGTCTATGATGCTACCTTCGCCCTAGCTGCGACTTATGGGCTCTTACTTTGGTTTTGGATCAACGGATTATGGATCAACTTTTGTTGCTACCTTTGCCTGCGCCTCTGGAGGATCTGCATGCATCTGGGTCAGCTGCTTATGTTATTGGCTAAGATGCTTGCTGCCTATGCTTCCCCTGCTTTTGGATTTCGATCTGGAGGATCTGTGACTTACACCGCATCTCGATATCTATCTGCTACTGTTGGTGCTACTATAGGACGTCGGTAAACTGGGTCGATTGGTTCTAGCAAGTCCAAGGCCATCCATCAAGGTCCTCGCTATGTTACCCGTCCGGTGTTCAGCTTATCTGGCAATGGTTCCTATTAGGTAGGCCGCAGGGGCTTTCCTTTCTATAGTCTTTCCTAGCCCCATAGAGTAAGACAAGATAGAAGCAGGGTAGCAGCCAGAGACAAGCTATCCTCCTCGCTCCTGCTTGGATTCCTCTAGTAGGTCCGTCCAGATCTAACCCGACGACTAGAATTCTGTTTTGCCAAAAGATTCTATACGTCACATGGGTGGGTGGGAGGAGATAGTTGAACCCTACCTCTAGACTCACTCTATTGGTAGAGATAGGGGCCATCCATTACATTATAGTAGTGATACCAGCCCAACTATAGCCCCCCACCCTGGCATGTTACGTATATAATCTGGCCGACGATTGAAACTTCTAGAAATCGTCCCCGCAGATAAGAGTGGGAATAATGGCATGGCGTAGGGCCCACAACTAATCGACGCTACATCTCCCACCCACCCACCCGGGAGGACTAAACCCACCTATAAGGTGCCCGGGCCCCAACTTTCTCCCCACCCACCCCTATCAAGGCACTACCATAGAATTGTAGGGGCCCTCCCACCCTGTTCAACAGAAAATCGTCCCTCTCCACCCTACTCTACCCCTTATCGGGAAGGATTAAACAACAAGTCGTATCAGCCGCCTATTATAGACTTATGTGCCAGTCGTCGAGTAGAGTACCCGTAGGGGAGAGTGGAGAAAAGGAATGGTTGCTACCGGGACCGAGATTCCAACGACCAGCATCAACTCGACATACCATACTGGCTGTGAAATCCCTTCCCTCCTAAGAGCCATAAACCGATAAACAGTTAATACGTAGGTAATATAACGATGCATTCTTCCTTCTGTTTGTTCACGGCTTTCGCCTAACTCAATTCGTTCCACTGATGCCTTCCCTCCACATGGTTCTTTCTCTGATCACGGGAGGCCCCTCTCTCCCTATCTGGCAGGCCCAAGACTTCTACAATACCCGAATTCATCCATCCAAATCCTCAATAAAACTAAACTACCCCCCGCAAGTAATCTAACCGGGCCCCCCTTTAGATTATTGCAAATTTTCATCTGTTCACCTTCATTTTGTACGCCGGTCAAAAGGCCTATTGAACCCTGGCCTATATATTGAGGTCCAAGAAAACCTAAAATTGCTCTCCTCGGTGAAAGCATCCGGGGTTATTATAGTTGTTGCATTATAAATAGCCGGAGCAGCAGTTTGAGCAGATCCAGTACAAGCACGAGTAGCAGTAGATCCAGTTGACTCAGCAGTAGTTTTAGTAGCGCAGACAAAGCCACCAGCAGCATATGAGCAAGGACCAGTACCTTAATAAGTTCCATACTCGATTCCAGTTTACCCCGTATCTATTATCTACCCGCAGCATATCTTCTTCGAGATCAAGACCTAATTGCAAGGGCCCTCTAGGTTGAGCCATCATAGCCTAGAGCAGTAGTTTCAGATGTTGATCCAGTCGCCTATAGATAAGTAGGGGCCAGTCGGCGATTTAGCCGTTGATTCTGCAGTCTCAGGAGCAGTAGATTGAAAAGCAGACCCACCCTGCTGCCAGGTGAGGAGATCCATATCCAGTCGTTGATCCAGTCCTTGATGCAGTTGTTTAAGTAGCAGAGACAGCACCAGTAGTAGATCCATACCTAGAACTAGTAGACCTAGCAGCAGATACACAGATAGTTGGAGATTGAGATGAAGATAGAGATGCAGAGCCAATAGTACCGAAGATAGAGGTAGCAGCGGTGGAATAGCTTCGTATTGGGTGATTGTGCCTCGCCCTTAATATTGGTAGTGCTGCTTAAACCGGGTCATCTCCTGCCGCCGAATGCCAATCTATAGGCGGCTTTGGAATTGGATCTGTTTATGTGACTGGATCGACTTCTCAACTATTATTCTGTCTCTACAAATGGAAGGTAGAAGTGTAGATAAAAGATCCACTTAGACCTTTCTTTATTGGTTCTGAGCCAAAGCTCTCCTGACCAGTTGTGGATTCAGATTAAGAGAAACACCCAGGGGATCTTACCAGCACCTGAATTTTTGGACCCTTCCAGCGTAGGGGCTTGCAAAATATTTGGAATGGCCGCACTCTCTTTGGCTTGCTGCTACTATCTTTGTCTGCGCCGCTGCCCCTACCGATGTTTATGCCATCTATGCCCCTGCTGGCACGGGGTATGGATCCTTAATATAGAGTAGCCCTCCAATGGGCTCTCTCACTGCTCTAGCTACCTCTGCCTTCGCTATTGGTGAATCGACCTGGCAAATAGGCGGCGAATAAATTGATCCTTCTGCTGGTGTGTATAATGGTGGATCAACAACAATTGGTTATAAGTCAACAAATGCTCTAGCCACCTTTACTTCTCGAACTTCAGGATCTGCTGCGGGACTGAGATCTCCAATTCCCAGGATTGAGATCTCCCAATGAATGGAACTGGTTCCCCGTAGGGGCCCGAAAAAGAATAGGCGGCTATGTATGGCGGCTCTTAAACAATCTATGGCTCTATTGCTTTTTACCTAGCTGCCTGTGCTTAGGCGTTACTACTTGCTCTTGCCTCTCCTTCTCCTGCCCGTAGGATATCCCCAAAACGTGTGTGGCTGGCAGTCAATTCCTTGCTCAAAGCTTGGATCCGTTAGTGGAGATTACAGATCGTAACTTAGACCTCTGATTTCACCGATCGATTCGCTATTACAGCTACTAGGGAGTGTAGGGGCTTACTTGAGTGGGTTTATATAGATAAAGCAATGGATTTTGAAGGACTGGTACCAATTTGCTTGTAGGGGGCGATGTCTCGTTTGTTCACTCACGAAAATGCTAATGGACATAAACTTATCCGAAAAAGCCCAGCCATTATTAGCTGCTTCCTACCGGGGAAGCTATTTAGCGCGGCGTATGTATAAAGACGACTATTAGTCCGTCCAAGGCGATGCTACCTTTGCTAGTAGTATTGGTGCCGGAAGCTCTGATTCAAATGCCGCCTTTACCTTTGCTTTGTTATGGGTGCCCATGCTGAAGAGTGCTTATACGGTCTTGACTGAGTCAAGGTCAATGGCTTAAGCTGGTGCTGGCTCTATCGCTGATCCGTCTGGCTTCACTCGGTAAACTGTAGCTGGATTTGGACCTAGGGATTTGGAGATATAATATCGTATATAGTTTACCCAGCCAAAGCCCCAGTTTCATAACCACTAGCTATAGAGAAAGCAGCCCCTACTATCTATTGGCAAAGACAGGGTAAAAGCAAGTATATGAACCCGCCCGTGAAAAAGCGGTTTTACTGACAGAAGCAAAGGTAGTTTGTTACCCAGTGTCGACGTTATAGATCGATACCCTGTTGTTGCAGAGGCACTCGCAGTTTCTCTAGTGTAGAACCAACATCTCTGACTGAGCGCGCATTCCTTCCAGCTCAATCGAGAGCCCGTGTCGGATCCTGAAGTTCTAGAAGCAAGGGTAACAGAGGTTAAGGCGGCTAGAGCACAGGCAGAACCCACAGTAAGAGAGGCAGCCATTTAATCAGTTTATCCCGCAATAGAAGCAATGGAACCAGCAGCATCAACCAAAGTACCAGTTACAGCCGGGTTCAGACTATATATGGGAATCTGTCCATTACCCGGCATGTCCCTACCCCCGAGGAAGAAGCCCTTGCCTATGACTGTGCCTCTGCAATTACTATCCCCACCCACCCCGCTGATCCAACTGGTGCTTATAGGCCATCAATGGGTTATGCTCTTGTCTCTGCCTATGATGCCTTTCCCTCTCCTGCTGTTGGTGGATCATAAACAAGCATTGGATCTCGAACAATGTTTTAAACTGGACTCAAATTGGATCATCAATCGGGGTCAACAACCGGAGCTTCAACTACTGGACCAGCTGGAAACCTGCTTCTTTTGTAACGATCGAAGCAATGCTGCTTACTAAGGAACGGGATATGCAACTTGGTCAACTGAATCAATAGTTGAAACTGCTGGTTATGCTGCTGGCGGTACTAGCTCTGCTGTTGGTGGTGCTGGATATACTGCTGCTGGTGGTGCTTAAGAAGCCGTAACGTTATACCTAACCTACCTTACCGTCCCGGCAAAGACCGGCAAAGGCCCCTACCGTCACCTTATGGTTCTTCGTTCCGGAAACAAATCCGACAGGTTCTCTTCTGGGTGGGTGGGAATCATAGGAATAGATCAGTTCTCGACAAAAGAAGCAAAATCACGCCAGCCACTTCAAATTGAAGCTCTCGTTCATCCATCCATTCATTTTCTATATCTCTGAATTCCCCTCGATAAAGGGGGGCTCGTTTATGGCACTATGTGCTAATTCGTATATTTCTCCTTCGTGTTGCCCCCCGTGACTTCCGTCCTTCCGCAAAAAAACCAGAAAGTGCCAGGTCGGCCTTCATGCGGATGATAGCCCTTTCTCACCGGGGGGCTGGCTCGGGAATGGTTTGAGTTTGATAAATAGTATTCAACAACAACAACTATAATGGGGGCGGTGGGGGGAGCCGAACAATCAATATTATTGAATGGGTGGCCGGGTACTCCAGCAGTTCAGGATGGAACTCCAACTATAGCCCCGGGGCGATTCTAGTTGGGACCTGGTAATGTAGTATAGTTGTCTACTCCCTTCCCTTCAACTAGAGAAGATCTTGCCTCCCACCCAGAGATAGTTGAAGGAGATGGAATCCAATGCCTTCCTGGGCTATAAAATGAAGGACTACCGCTATAAAATGAAGGACTACCTGGGCTAGAGATTAGAGCAGTTCGAAAACAGGAACCTCGTTGTTTATAACGAAGATAGCCTCAAACTAGAGTTGGAACCCCCTACCTATATAGCTATTGAACTCCCTTCCGAAAGTCGGAGCCGCCTAGCCTACACCTCCGGGTTGTCAACTCGTTCTATTTCTTGGATCAGGAGCTGATTGAACCGATAGAAACTTTGGTTGGATCGATCCTTTCTCGCTTTGTTGGGAAACTAGCTTTGTTCAACCCTTCAAATAGTAGGGGAGGTTCAGCATGTTACGTATGAAATCTGGCCCCGGCCCTAACTTCTAGGTGCACCGATTACCACATCTACCTACACAAGCCCGATCTGCAGGAGAAATAAACGATGCCGATGAGAAAGGCAAATCGGGGAAGGAGAATTGGTAGCGAATCATCCGGATGGATGTGGGGAGAATGGATGCTTGTTTTATCTTTTCAGGTATCGGAGAGCAACCAGCATTGCCCAGTCAAGCATTCCATTATTCGAGCGATTGACTGGATGAATGGATAATCCAGAGGGATGAAAAGCAGCTTATCAATGCCCCACCCCCCCGGGAGGTATATTATTGTAGGGCCGATTATGAAACCATAGAATTGTAGGGGCCCCCCCACCCCTAGGCCAATCTCTGGGGTTCGAAGGCCGGGAGAGAGATAATTGGTTTAATGCGAGGTCGAGTGCCGAATAGATGTTTCCCAGATCCTCTTCCTGATCTTGCCTAACAACAAAACAAGCTCCCGGGCGTGAGAAGATCCTGGAGAGAGAGATAGAAGCCTTGAACTGGCCAGCCCAGGGATGGGAGGGAGAAGAGAAAAACTTAATCAGATGGGAGCCTCAGGTCGGGTCGGACATGCACTTGAATCGATGGCCATAGAATCTAACCGACTAAGGTAGGTTTCAGCAGTCAGAAGCAGCAATCGAATCATTTCCATCGCTCCAGGATCGATCAGTGGTACCTAGTTGGTGGGGTTCCATGGGCTTGAATCCCGACGGACGATCGATAGGGTTCGTTCAATGGCCCAGCAGGGTGGGCTGCCTTCCAAGGACGTCCGTCCTATATAGTATGCCCTCCCCGCTTCTGGGGCTGCCCCGATATAGGCTGCTGGATCAACACCAAGATTAGAATCAACTGCAGAAGCAACTGACTCCCCATAGAATTGTAGTGGCTTGATCGACTGGATCCCTTTAGAATAGTAGGGCTGGCCCGGACGCTTTAATTCAGGCCTCCTGCTGCAAACAACCGAATCCCCGGGCTGCTGGATCCTCCGCTGCTTCTGTTGTTACTGCTCCTGCCTCTCACTACGCTACCTCAGCTGCTGGGATTGGAACTGCTCCCGCAGCTGGCCCTGAAACCGCTTAACCAACCGAATCTACTGCTACGGGATCGACTGGTGGATCTAGGTAACGAGCTCGATCCGGAGTTGGACATGGAGCTTCTCCTCAGTCAAATGAATATACGGTAGTAGGGACAATGGAGAGGATCACGAACACGAGGGGCATCTATTATTCGGAGGACCGTACCTAAAGCACCTTCTCGCACCCCCTTAGAATAGTAGGGCAGATCGTACAGATAAAGATCCAGGTGCTGCAGATCCTGTCGATGAAGCAAATGAACCAGCTTATCTAGTAGTAGTAGCTTCTCTAGTAGTAGCAGCTTACCCAGTTGACCTAGTTTCTTCAGTTTACTAAGTTGCACCTAACCCAGTAGCAGCAGTAGACCCAGAAGAGGCTTCGGTTGATCCGGGTGATTAAGTTGAGTAAGCAGTTGATTCGGTTGATTATGTAGAGTCTGCCGATTCTGACCCAGGAGCACCACTAGTAGCTAGGGCAGCAGGAGCCTATCCTCCCTATCTGCATAGGTAGCAGCCACTGTTCTAGCAGATCCAAATCCAGTAGCCCCTTAGAAGAGTAGGGCAGAAGTCTGCTTTAGCAGCTTATCGTTGTAGTGGTTGATCCTGTTGATTAAGCCATGGCAGATCCGGTCGAAGCACAATATAGTTGATGGAGCAGTTGGTTATTCTGTTGGTTAAGCAGCAGTTGCCTAAATAAACTACAGGGTTGAAGAGCACGTTGATCCAGATCCAGTCGTTGATGAGGCAGTTGTTGAACCCGTAGTGTAGATAGGGGCTAAGGCACAGGAGAAAGCACTGGAGGAAGCAACACCACGAGCAGTTGAAGGTGTTAAAGGTGCAGCAGAATAATAGTTGACCCAGCAGAAGCAGCAGATCGAACAGTAGCAGTTACAGGCGCAGGTGAGACGGGAAAAGTAAAGGCTTGATAGGGGTGGGTGGGATGGAAAAGTTGGGTGGGAGGAATAGCAATAGTTCCTATGGTTCATGTGGCCCTGCAGGGTGGGTGGAATAGTGCCGTTGCCCCACACACAGCGCAGTTGACCACCCGACAGCGGGCCCTATATCTATATCTCAGGAGCAGCAGTTGCCTAAATAAACTACCGGGTTGATTCAGTCGTGTTTAATTACGCAGCTTCTTTTTACTATGATTCAGTAGCCCCTACTATTCTAAGGGACTTTGCACCGGGGCCTAAAGAAACCGAGAGGCGGGTGGGTGGGGACGAGAAGCGCCGTGCTTTGTTTGAATTTCCTTCCTACCAGGCTTTGGCTTTGGACCGTCCAGCTTTGGTATTTCCTTCCTTAAAGAGCCTGACCTTCGTTATCGAACCAAAGATCCAGATCTATAGCCAGCAGCATTAGTGGAACCAGCCCCGTCACTAGCTATGCTAGGAGAGAACCCACTACAATAATAGAATAGTAGGGCTCGGCAAGAACCTACTACCTACCTACTACCTATGGGAGAAGAACCTACTAGGGAATAACAACCTAAGGGATAACCTACTCACTAGGGACCTAGGGAGGGAATAGAGATTTCGTCGTTGGGTCTAGCGAACACTGATACGCCCCTAACCGGTTACGGCTGGTTGGTGTCCATCACGGTTGCGTAGGGGGGTGGCCGCCCTTACCGTTGCTATGGCCGTTACCATGGTGTGATGTTCTATGCCTCTAGTGGTGACCATCGAGGTGGGATTCTTTAGTTGGGGGAGCTATTCTTCGAGCTATGTCGTGTCGTGACTGTAGCTAAGCCCTAGTCCGCCCATAGTTTAAGAAGGGCTGCCTATAGAATAGAAGGGCCCTCTGCTGCCAACTATGAATAAGTGGGCAGATTCAGAGGTGTTGCTCTTTAAGAATGCTCCTCTAGGTCGATTCATAAGCGTGCGGTTCATCTCCAGAGTCTCTTTGTCTCTCTCGTAGTGTTGTTCGAGATCGATCTGTGACTCGGGCAATAAACTTGAGCGGCCATATATATTATTGTGAGAGAGGCGATGGGTGGGAAAGGTAGTTGCAGGGAGGGTTGGGAATTTTGGTTGGGGCAGCAGGGTGGGGGGCGTCGGTTCTCCCACCCACCAACTAGAATTGTTAGGCCCCCGGCGAACGGCAGATTCCGGCATTTAGAACCCTGCTTCATAATGGCGGGTTCTCATTATTCTGCTGAAGCAAAGGGTGATAAATTAGGCCCCTACTATTCGCCAGGCCCCTACTATTCTAAAGGGGGGTGGGTGGTTTAGTTGAGTTTTGCTCCTCCAAGGTTTCTACAATGAATGTTTTTGGGGGGGCACCACCACCCGCTTTGTCCGGTAGGGGGAGGGGGCTCCTTACCGTCAAGAAAATCTCTGGGGGTGGGGGCCCGTTAAGAATGAGTGGTCCATCAAAATTCAATTCATACGTGACACGTCTGAAAAGCATTGGCTCCTCTTCATTCAAATGATGTTTGTTTTTCTCATTCATTTCACTTCCCCCCACCCCTAGTTCTTATTCCTCCCACCCTGCTGCGGGGGGTATTTCTTGTGATAATTTGAACGCTGCTTACGAACATCAAGTGCTTAGCAAACAAGGTGGGAAGATATAGCTTCAGCTAACGGGGGTAGGGCCCCTACTCTACAATGCCCCCCTCCCACCCCTTTGGCTCATCTAGATCGCTGGCAAAGGCCCTAAAGAATCTACAATAGGCGCTCCCTATAGATCATTAACTAAGTTTTGGAGCTCGAGAGTCTATACGTCACATGAATGCCCGCTTTTAGGAAGGCTTTATCGATTCTCAACGTCGAACTCAGGGGAACAACTATGATTCCCTCCCACCCTGCAGGGCCCCTACTATTCTATGGGCCGTGGTGGGTGGGAGGCCCGGGCGGGTGTGCATGCCCTACGCCGGAAACCCTAGTTCCGGGATGTTACGTATAATACGGGGTGGGATTCGGAAATCAAGTTGGGTGGGCCCCTACTATTCTATGGCAGGAGGCCCCATCACTATCTCCTCCCACCCACTGGCATCTACCCGACTAGAATTCTTCATTAATCAGCCTGCTAAACTATGCCCCCCCTACCCCTACTATTCTCAAAAAGGGGGAAGGGCTAGCCCCCTACCATTCTAAAGGGCCCCCTATCAATTCTATGGGGCTTCTCGAATCTACTGCTCGCCCTACAATTCTATGGGCCCCCGCCCAATCGAGCTACAATTATTATTGGGGGGGTGGGGCCCCGGGTTATATATCTGCGAAGGGCCCCCTATCAATTCTATGGGGCGTCATTAATGAACTGATGCCCCCCTACAATTCTATGGGCAGGCTTCTAAATTAACCCCTACTATTATATGGTGGAGCAATAATACGGTCGGATCGACCCTACAATTCTAGGGGGCCCTACAATTCTATGGGGCAAGCTCCATTTAGAAATACATGGTATATTAGACACAGCCTTATTCATATGATCAACCTGCTCAGCTTAGTTCTATACGTAACATGTCTCCTCCCAAACTGGGTAGGCAGGCAGGTAGGTAGGGCCAACAATCAATTGAAAGGCTTGTTACGTAGGTCACAATTATAGCTATAGTTCCTCTCTTTGAACCTCTGTTCTCCTAGTGAATCGACTCTCTTTTCACGAACCTCTGCCTGCCCATAGGCTATTATAGTAGTAGTAGTACCCGACTAGATAAAAAAGGTTCTAGAATTCCCTTAGAAAACTATACTAGCAACCGGGGAACTATAACTAGAATTGTAAGTTCAACTAATCTGCATCGTCGATCGATGCCCTTGGTGTGTTAGATTGTAGCTAACTCTCCTCTTTCCTCGGGTAAGGGCCCGTTGGTTTTATTCTATAATCAGAAGGTCCGAAAGAGTTTTAAGCATCCTTGGAAAGATGAGAGGAATACTGGAGGGGCCGGAGAGGGTTTAGAAATACTTGTTCGAGGCTTGACTGGGGATGACCGGCATAGGATGGTGGGCGAGGTACGGCTCAACCTTGACTTCGGCGGCTTCTTATCGTTCAATCGATGAGTGGGGGGATCCGAACGATCGATCGGGTTTATTTAGGAGGTTAAGTGAAGTGATGGATGTCCCGAACTTCACCGAACAGAACTGAACAGAACCTGCGAGAGTTTTCTTCATTCATTGGCTCGCGGCTTATGAAACGATAGGCTCTTCTCGAGAGAAAGCTCTCTCTCCCATGCTTCGCTTGCTCGCTTGCTTCATGGTGACTGACCAGACGATGTCAATCGGAAAACCTTCCGGTACACCACGGCTAGCTCCGGCAAACCTAGACCTGGGGGGGGTTCCCGCCCAATGGCTCTCTATGACCTACGTTTGTCCTCCGGATTCGAGACTTCGATACGAATACGTCCGTCCGCCACATGCACAAGGGGATCGTGTCTCCTCATGCATGTCTTGGCTCCCCCCCGACTAGCACGAGGGGGCCGAGGGGTTACTCCCTGAACCAGACCTGGGGCCGATTGGAGGAATCAACTGGCCGAAGCACAAAACCTAGCCTTGAACTACTCTACTATACTAAAGAAAGGGCGATTAAGCGCAGAAGTGGAACATCACGGGAGTGAGTTCTCACTGCAGAGTGAGTTATCACTCCGGCCCATTTCTGTTGGAGTATTAACAATTATCGGAACCAATGCGTGTGAACACCACGGATCCGAAAAGCATTCCTTCGCCATAGGTATTGAAATAGCCTAGAAAATGGTAGGGGCTTCCAGATACGATTCATCTCTTTCTCATAAACCGAATAGAAACATTTCGATCAAGATAGGCGCCATACCTTCCTTTAACGCGGCTGGCTCGTGCCCCTGTCTGGAGAGTGATGCACCCTCGACATCCGTTCAAGACCTCCCATTTTATCAATTTTATCACCTCCCGCACCTATCAAGCCGTGGCGGCCCCTCCATATTATCGTTGTGACCAACGTCTTATTATAGAACGAGATGATCTCCATGACCGGGTCCTCTCGGGTCCGATCGCTCCCCGCATCAGATCGAGGAATCCGTGAGGAGCTTCTCATTCGCTGGGATCTTCCCCCCGATTCGTTTCCGAATCCGCCTGATCGGTGCCCGGAAACGAGGACGGGTCAAGCGATACCTCAATGCCTAGGACCATCAGTGACTTCCCATTTCGAACAATCTGCTTCCCAATTTGCCTACCCCGATGAACTCCTCCGTCATAGAATAGTAGGGGCCCACCCCAACCCAATGGGGGGCGAGGTGCAGCTCGCTCATGAACTCAATTACACGGGGAACGATGGACCCAGCAGTTCCCTCATATCCCGACGAGAGGGCTATGGGCAAGTCATCTGCATAGCGAGCATATCGGAGAAACGGCCCCTACTATTCTTAGCCTCTTCCCATCATTTTTTCATAAAGATTGTGGATATATATATATATATATATATTCATGAGGACAGGGGAGGGTCATAAAAAAGACAGAAGTCCACTTAGCCCAAATCAATACCGGAGCTGAGCTGGGGGTGGTGCGCGACGGCCTAGCCTTCCAGTTCATCATCATAATGAAGTGAATGTTTGAAACCAAATATCTTGATGAAGATACCTGTCAAAGCAGAGGAGACTATGTAATGCACGTAGCAATGTGAGATACAAAGAACGCAATGGAGGCATGCGTATGTACACGAATAACTCACTGACTCAAGCAGCTCACTCAAAGAGAAGACCAAGGCATGGCTTTCTTTCACTATAGAGTCAGGGCTCTTTTCCCTGATCGAATGGTAATCAACTAGGGATACTGAACTGAGTAAGCCCGCTCCTTTCCCCACTTAGTTCACTCCTGTTCCTAACTAGCTCTGTGGGGGGGCTGGGTGGGGGGTTAGATTCTAGCCAGCAGAAGTGAACAATCATATTCCCATGCATGCAGAGGGGGCCCGATCCATCAACACGAAGGAGTTCCCAACCTATAAACACGGCGGTTCACATATTCCGGGCAGCCCTCTCAATTTCATGATCACGAACCCTCAAACGAAGCGATCACAGCCTATCTACCATTCCCGCACGGCCAACAATGATAGGGAAGGGGGGCCGGGGAAGAATCGGTATAATGGAAGGGGCCCTATAACTATAGTGCCGGGGGGTGGGGCATTCATGTGACGTATAGACTCTCGAGCGGTTAGATATTTTTTGATAGGGAGGGGGCGGATGCGTGGTTGATCTTGATCCATGTTCCTTAAACAGAATTTGTTTTCCAATCGATAAAAACTCTATTTCTTGGGGGCCCCCCCCACCCGTTCACCGGGATCATGATCTGTGAGACCACATAAAGCATTCTGGATCAAGAGCAACAACATCGGGCATGAAGGTGCGTACTGGAATAACCGATTCTAGGTAGATAGGGATAGAGAGCACTCAATTCAGTCGGGGCCCGCACTCAACGTTGTGTATCAAACTGGAGCAGGATTTTCTACATGTAGTCATTTTATTATTATTATTATCGGTAGTTTGCGAAAGCGTTGAACCGATTCTATACGTAACATGTCTCCTGGCAAACTATGCTCTAAAACTGGTCATGCCCTATATATCTTAGTTGCAAAAATGGGTGGGTCATTTTTCTCAACCGATCCCCCCGGCCTACCGCTAGGAATGGGGGGTCATATTACGTATATTCTTTTCTCTGATTGCCCACCCCTATATTAACCTTACCCTGTTAGAATAGTAGGGCACCCTACTATTCTAATCAGTGCAACTAGGGCAGGCCATGTTACGTCTAGATGGATGAGCCCATAGAATGTCGAGGGGCCATCTCAATGGTCCTAACTCCTGTCCTTAGAAGACGACAAGTTCGAAAGAACGTCAGAAAACAGCACATACCATGATTACTTTACTAGAACGATCAAACTTGCTTGATGGCAGTATCCCATCATAAAGTGATGAAGATGTTCAATCCTTAGACCATGAGGACAGTGAGAATGGAGATTATGAAGATTATGGTGAGGAGGAATAATATACAGCATCAAAAGATCATCATGCTCATGAAACTCAACCGAACCAAGTGAGGATGAAACACTCACCCGAGAGTTCTCGAGGGTGAGGGATTCCTCTGTAGGAGCTGTCAGTGTTGAAGTGGAATAGGAAGTGAGAGAAGGAGACGGTGGAGCAGATGGAAAAGAGAGATCCGGACCATGCCCTGCAAACCAACCCCGGGGGAGCTATAATTCCCTCCCACTGTTAATAACTATACCCCCCACCCGATAGCTTAATCTATAGCTTATTCTAGCTTAATCTAGCCCAGTATGCCCTCGAAAACAATCAGGCTGTCCCGCCACAGCACATCGGAGAGCTCTATATGGTCATTCAATGGTTGGCCCGGGAACTCACCAACTCCCCTCGAGGCATCGGGAGACAGCATCTACTAATTACTGGCCTTGGCCTGCTCACGGGAGAGACCCTACTATTCCACTATCTATCTAAGGTTGCACGCGTATACGTGGGGCGCCATTTCTTTTTCGAAGGAATGGACGACTCCTACGATCTATTCTTTTTCCCGAATTTTGATACCGACCCAGAATAATAATAATCCAGCCAGCCCAGAATAATTGAATTTGTCTCTTCGGCGAATCGGCCGTAAGGGCAGAGCTCGGCGATCAGGTTTTTTGGTGCTTTGAGGAAGGGCGGGGTGCGGGTTAGAAGGGGCGAGGTAGCTTTTCACTATGACTGATTTCCCCCCTACGATTAGAACGGAGTTCTCTAGGAAATTCTATCGACAAGGGTCGAAATAAACCATCTCTTGGGCTGGTGGGCAGGCCACCCTTTCACTAGTTCATTTACCACCTGGTGGATAGGTCCGATAGGTCTTGCATAGGCCACCTTTCACTATTTCAATTACCAGCTACTCTTCTGTGTAAGGCCAGGTTATTAGAGGAGAATTTCCCACATATTATGCCCTAGCCTCCAACCGTGACCTAGGTTCATGCAAGGTAAAGTCCCATAACCCATAAGGCCAGGTTCTCACTCTAAAATTGACCACTTTTCAATTAGCATGAGGTGGCCGGGCTCTTTCAAAAAGTAAAGGTAGTGATAGGCCAGCCAATTGCAATCATAGAAGGTATAGAAGCTAGTGATGGGCAGGCAAATCCCAATCGCCTTCCTTAATTAGTTCATTCCACTGAGATAGAAAGAGGTAGGATGAGTTAAATAGTCTGAGGGAGATCAATTAGTGAGATTATTGGCTTATTTCCTCCGGTTCAACCCACTCCCTTAGATTAGATGTATATTGATTGGCGATTAGTGGTTTGTACACCTTTAGTTGCTTATTCCTTTGGCTAAGCCCATGTATTCCGAATCGGGTAATCTATAAAAGCCCTCTTAACTCACTGCATAAAACACTGGATCTAAGGCTGATCCTGCTAGAGACACAATCAACATTCACTATGCATCGGTATTCCCACAAGGTGATGCTCCTACTTCTTGATCTACTGATGTTCTCACTTCGGCAACAAGCCAATTCTACCATATGAAGCAAGTGTTGATTGAACCAAGTGTAGTAAGTAAGGTCAGTAGGTGTAGAGTAGTGAGTAGATGCTTTCTAGCGCAAGTAGGTGGTTGATTAGGTTTGTTTGCCCTCATCACCGCATTTCAAGGTATGATGAGAGGTATGGCAGATGGCTCTCCGCTGTATTACGGTAGCCGGCCCGGATCCCCCCAGACCGTCTTTCAGGGCGTGAGTGGGAACGTACGCTCTCGCTAGGAAGCCTTCCGGAACCGAAGGTTACCACTTACCAATTTCCCGTCTACATGCAAACATGAGAATAGGGAACAGACAACAGCACTAATCGCCGCGGTGAAACGTTTTTTAGTTGCATTTCTAATGATTCAAGTTAATTCAAAGCATACTTTCGGCAGCTAAGTTAACATTATCTATCCGCAATAGTTGGATCCAATAGTTCATGATTGATTCAATAAAATATTGAGTTGGAGGCGATTGCTCGTTCCCGCTCCATTGGCTCACTCGGTAATCGCTTCACTTTAGAAGTGTACTAAGCTGTTGGTTGTCTTTCGTGAAGGACGGGGAATCTATAATCCACACCCGGAACTATTAAATGCCCTACCATTCTATAGGCAATTCCCAACCATCACCCTCCCACCCTGCATGCAGGGTGTTCATGGGCCCCTACTATTCTATGGCTAGTTGTGGGGGGTTCTATTCTCCGGTTGCTTGCAAGGATTCTTCTCGATGCCTACTATTCTAAGGTTATACCTCATCTGCCCATTCCCTTCAAATAGTAGGGGTAGGGGTGAAGGTGAGGGGCACTCGAGTTTCAATCAATCAAACTACCCGCCAAGAACTGCTGGGGCAAGGGCTTTCAGTCTTAAGAGTCATTGCCCTACTATTCTAAGGCAATCCAAGTGGGAAACTAGTTTGAAAGAGAGTATAGTTTCTATAGTTGCCGCCGCCTTAGAATAGTAGGGGCCTGCCTGGTATAGTTGTGGCAACTATACTATAATTGGCCCGGGGGGAATTTAGTTGGGTGGGTGGTCTAACTAGAATCCCCTGCAGGGTGGGAGGGAACTATAGTTGTAGATTAATTGTAGGGGTGGGAAGAGATAGTTGGGGGGCGACCCCGAAGTGAATAGTTGGGAAGGGGAGTGAAACGGGCGGCATCCTTCCGTCCGGAGTGAAGCATCCTTGGCCCCTACCGCAACTATAGTAGTGGCGGAGGGCCCTATCTATCCTATCTGGCTAGTGGGTAGGTTGGAGTGCCCGTGGAGTGAATGGCTGGGGGTAGAGAGTTGGGGTTTGGCGTTGCCTTTCTTTCTATCTCGCGGATATGGTATGAATGATCCGCTTGTATAAAGGATTATCCGCTTCAACGGAGCGGATAAGATTATCGGCGGAGATTCTCTGTGCGTCGTCCCTCTGTGCTGTTTGTGTGCTCGGAATTTAGGAGGATAGGTATCTCCTCAAAATGAGTGAATTGGGAAATGAGAGCTTATTGGCGGGGAGGGGACGCATTATAGATAGGGGTGGATTGGGATATGAACTATTTTCGGGGACAGAGATTACCCGAGATAGAAAAAGAAGCCTTTTGTTTGAAGGCAGGCCCCTTTCCCCTCAAATCGCTAGTGAGAAGGTGACGGTTATCCCTTTCTTTCTTCCCCTCAAAGAGCTAGAAGGAAGGTGGTAGGGTAAGGAAATATCAGGAATAACACTTGCTTGAAGGAAAACACTCTGGCTTGCTTACAGGGAAGGAATACTACTTAACTTCAAGCGGCTCTTGCCTATCTCTAAGGCATTCTCTCTTGCTTGGCTACGGGACCCCCAGCAGAATACTTAAGGAAGGCTCGAGAAATACGACCCTCTCTCTTGTCTTTCTCGGCTACCTTGCTTGGCTACGGGAAAGGCCCCCAGAAGACTTCCTCCGGGCCGGGGTGGGTTCTATGGAGTAGCGGGAGCTGGGAGGCCCCCCATAGGTAAAGAGAAAACCAGGCATAGACCAGGCCAAGCCAACCAGGTCAACCGAGACCTAGAGTAGGTAACTAGAGAAAGCATGCCAAGCTTTCCCTTTAACGAAAGAGCAGTAACGAAGGAGAACTTCAGGCAGGGCCAAGGGAATAAGTGCCAGTAACTAGAGTAACGAAGGAGAACTTCAGATGCACAGGAATAAACCGGTAACTAGATACAGGGATAACCCGGTAACTAGAGACAAGGATAAACACGTAAATAGAGACAGGAAGAAACCAGTAACTAGAGTAACGTCTTAATACCTGGGTCTCAAAATAGCAGGAGGGTAAATAAGGGGATATATGGAGATAACGTAACACTTACCCCATAGAATAGTAGGGCACCCCCTTTCAAGTAAAGGCCTGCCTTATTGTCCGAAGTATTGATCTGAAAAGCCTAGGATACGTAATTCAATTCTTAGGTTGAGCGCCTCTACTTCCAGTTGATGTTCCTAAAGCCTGAATAACCGCTGATGGTAAATAGGCTATTGGGAACACAGGTCCCCGTCAGTGAAAAAGCATCTAGCTAGGGCTTGTGGGAAATAATGGTACACCGGGCAGGCACTCAGATCCCCATCATCAGGGTTCTAAGGTCATCAATCCTAGGTCGATGTGCTATAGTTTTTGTAGTTCTTTTAGAGGGTAACTCAGTTCGCTCTACGTTCCATTGCCGATTGAGACTCCATTGCGGATGCGGATTGAGAATTGAGATCCCTCCCCGGATGCGGATTCAGAAACCACGACATGTTCGTTCCCCACGAAGTGCCATAGAATAGTAGGGCCCGAACTGGAATCAAGAGTGAGTGTTTCGGGTGTTTTTAAACCACTGCTTTTCGCCCCAATGCATTTGAGAATAGAACGAGATGCACGCACGTGAATGCCCGAAATGAGAGAGATGTGATAATTTTTGATTAGAATTTTTTTTTGGGGGGCGGCGAGGTGACTGGCAGTTCAATCGAGGGATCGATCGTTGCACACCCACCCTGATGAATAAAGAGCTCTACGAACCATATTTATCCCATTGCTATAGATCCGCGTCCCAAATAAGAAAAGATTCCCATTGCAGATTCAGGGTTGGATCCTCCCATTTCGGCAGGATGCAGGTTGACTCCCTATTTCGGATATCCTGTTTAGTCCCGTTTTGGTCTATTGATCTACATTGTTTCCCAAGGTGGTGTTTCTCCTCTCTCTATAGTGTGAGTTTTGAACGATGCTCAGGTTGTAGCCCGACCAAGGTTGTGATAGGTTCCCTTTTTGGTTTAACACGAAGGAAAGCGAGGTGAAAGCCTCTACTCTCCTAAGTCTCTTTTAAAGGTGCAATACTTGGAAGGATGGCTCACCTGACAGAGGAGGGTGAGGAAGGATGGCTCACCTGACAGAGGAGGGTGAGGAAGGAAAAGCAAATCTTGGTTCTGCTCGCAACCTCCCTCCCATCCGTTCCGTGTAATAACGCAATTTCAAGTTGAAAAGGTGAATCACTTGGAATAGCGAGGCGCCCCCTAGCTGTGTGCTGTATTAGATAAGGAATGAAAAGCTCGACCCGGATAAAAGTGGGTCCAAAGGCACCCTGCAGTTCATCAGGCAGGCAGTTCATCAGGGAATTCTAGAGGGGTGGAAAGTAATATCATTCATTTTCCCATCCTCGCCATAGAATAGTAGGGCCCTACACCCTATATAGAGTTGCCCTCCAACTATCGGCCCCCAATAAATAGAGTTTTGTTGTGGGTGGGTGGATGATAGTTGGGTGGGAGGAACTACTATAGTTGTTGCCCAGTAGGAATCGCAGATTTCCGGATTCGGGAGGGAGAGGCCGCGGATGATTCGATCTTCTACTGAAGTGTCGAGCCGGGAACTCAAATGGTTGGGACAGCCTATCTGAACGAATCCTCCTCTATGGCTAACTAATCGATCGTGGGCGCCTTCCCTACCCGAACCAGCGGAAGAATCGGACTATTGATCGAATCCATTCGGAGAAGAGGGACAGAAAGAGAAGAAGCAGCCGATCCCACCCCCCTACCATTCTATAGGCAATCGAGAGATGCAGAGGGGCCCGGTATTGAACACTCGACTAATCAATCAGTAAGTGAACCGATCTCCTTTCTAGCCCTTCCTTTCCCTCCGATGCCAGCCATGCCGGTGATGAACCGCTATCACAAACTATTGATGGAATGCCGCCGGGGTGGGGGGGGGAGGAGAGGTGGAGCCGGGTGAACCACTCATTCCTCTGATCCATCCCCACCTCTATATTCACCAGCTGATGCAAACCTTCCCGCTGCAATTTCCAGCATGGGTTGAAAGCCCTTGCACCGCGTTTCCCGTCCCACCCATATATATCTCCTGCCTTAGAAAACGCTGATGAGGGACCATCCCAATTCTAGTAGTAATTGTTGAGTGCTCATTCCCCGCTGATTCGGAAGCGAATAAACCAGAACCGGTCGGTGGGTCATCCCTCCCCGATCCAGGAGTAGAAGAAACTGATTCCCTCGCGGTTCATCAGAACGATCCACTAGCTGATGTCGTACCGGGGTCGGGTGGGAGTAAGAAGGTGGGAACTCCGACGATCCGGAAGAAGTTTGATCCTTCTGCAGAGCGAGCAGGTAGAGAAGTTAGTAGGAGGGGGCGAGAAAGGAATCGGGAATATCATCTGGCATCTGTAGTGGCGGGCCCCTCCCCTTTGTTGAACATAAATGGTTTCTAAATCCCTACCTCTTCGTATCCCCAGGAGCTGATGAACGGAATCCTTCCTCTGATCCCTCCCTCCGAATTCGATCTGTTCTGGCGATGATAGCTGCCGGATAGATAGGCCCTCCATCCGGATAAATGAGAATATATTAGCAGCATCCCCCCCTCAAAGCCGATTATTGTGGGCGGCCCTCTTTTCAACCATCTCCTCCAACTAGAGCCACCTACCCACCCCCCCTACTATTCGCCAGGGGATTCCCGAGAACTCTAGCAGGCCCATAGAATTTGAGGGCCGTAGGGGGGGTGGGAAAACTAAACTATAGTTGCCAAACTCGATTCTATACGTAACATGCCCGGCTGCAACCTCCCAATCTCCCGGTTCTAATCTACAACTTAGGAGCGGGTAGCTCCGCTAAAGAAGAGTGTCTCTTCGGTGTAGTTAGGGTAGGGGTGGGCCCCTTCGGGTACCAGAAACTACTCGGACCAGCCCACATAGCCCCTCTATTTCTATGTTGCGGGGTTCCCTTTCTTCAATGGCTATTTCTATGTATGTCTTAGTACCGGTATGGGCTTTGATCTTATCTTGCCGCTCAACCGAAGTTTATAGAATTACTTTAGTTATTAACCTACCGAATAGTCAATCGATGTGCCATAGTTGACTCATTGGAACGGAGGATAGCTTCTTTTCTTAAACCGGTTCGAGAACGATCTGGATCTGCGACTGTTGGATTTGGGACTCGATCTCGATCTAAAACTACCGGGACCGGATCTTGACCTGCTACCTTTGATGGTGAATCCCTTTATGGTAATGCTAGATACAATAATTCCGCTCCCTGGTCCTTCTCCGTAACTGGCCCCGCCTATGCGGAACTATGCTACTGGTGGTACTTGACTTAGATGCGAGGTAAACTCGGTCAATAAGGTAAACAACAATGACTAGGACTGGGTAAAGCGGGCAATGGGTAAACGATTTATTAGGGCTCTCAATCTGCCAACTGACGATGCTACGGCTGCCTATTCTTCTGGTGGTGGATATGGCACTGGATCCGAATTGGTCTATGGTCTATGGAAAGCTTATGGAATAAAGGTCAGGCCCATGAAACTCTCTCTTTCTTGTCTATCAATGCGTCTGCTCTGCCAGCTCTTCTCCGTGGGCTGACATTTAAGAAGCAGGTCTAACCAATCCGCCGGCTCCGTATGAATTATCTAAGGAGCAAAGCTAGTAGTAAATGATCGAGTGGAAGCAATATCAATCGCTTAAGAAGCATGCAGAGTTCCCGCAGGAGATAAGCCCGCAGCGTCCTTTCCATTTTGATAACCATACGCTGGTGGGGAGGTTCCATATCGAGATCTATACCCAGTTTACGCGAGTTGATCTTGTTGAAGCGCCCGCCCCATTTTATCCAGTTCTATAAACATAAGCAAAGGTGGGTGCAGATAGATATAGAAGGGGCCGGGAGCCCCTGCAATTAATTGTGGATCTGGATATGTTGATGGTGAATCCGTGGGTGAAGCCTTTGTTTCCGCTGCTGGTGGGTATCGATCTCGAACCGCTGGTGGTGGGACCAGATCAATGGGATCAATGAGTTCCCTTTAGAATAGTAGGGCGGCTTCTCCGGATCAACTCCAACTCGGGCCTCTATCTCCTCCCACCCACCCCTGGGCGGCTATATGGGACTGGTGATTCAACTTTTGAAAAGCCACCAGTTACGGGAGCATAGGTGGTTTTACCCCGGAAGGGATTCCTTCCAGTTTGAACCGGTAAGCTTTACCTTTGTTCCGCCACCCACCCCCCCCCCACCCCCAATAAGAGTTTTTTAAGGCCCTACGGGGCCTGCTAGAGTAAGGGAAGTATGAATACTGACTGAAGTAAAGATGCCGAAGACCTCTAATGCTGGCAGGAGCTAAGCAAAGCCAAAGACCACTGGCAGGAGAAAAGCCAAGCCTAAGCTCACGACCGAAGCGCCAAAGCCCACCAAGACCGAAGGTAGCCTAGAATCCACGTCCCATACAAAGTCCAAAGAGACATGGCTAGTTATGGAAAGGGCCTGCCTAGGAAGCACTTTATACAATTTGTGAGCTATGGCCTTTACCCCTCTTCGATAGATCCAGCTACTAGAAGTGGTAGTCTAACATAAGCGCTCCTGGGGACGATGCAGAGACAATATAGGCGGCAGATCCAGTTCAAAGCGCGGTCCCAATTTCAGTAGCAGCGTAGGTATAGTCATAATCCGTTGAGTCGGTGGTGGCATAGAAGTGGTTCTCATGTTGAAGGATGCATTGGAAACAACTATAATAGCAAGTGCGCCCATTGATTCATACGGGCCCGTATGAATCAATGGGTTCTCAAGCTGCCCCTGCTATAGGTGGTGCCTGCGCCTTAGATGCTGCTTTTGAAACTACTACCATAGAGACCTTGACACACGAAGCTATTGGTCCATCAGCTGCTGAGGGCTCACTTCCCGTCCGATCGTGAAACCGGATAAAAAGCACTATTACTAAAGGTAGGTGCGCCTAAGCCCAAATCTAACCGGCTTATAGTACCTAGGATGTGCCTCTGCTCTTTTCGGATCCACAAGCAGATCGAGACCCAGCTTATAAAGACCCAGTACCTGGGTTCCACCCCATGAGCACTAAAGGCAGGAGCATCAGTGGTCCCTGTATAGCCTTACGCCGTAGCGTCGCTGCGAGAAAACTTCGTGACCCCGTTCTCAGCGCTTACGTATGGCCTCATTCGTCAATGGAAACTCCACAGCTGCTTGGAACTATAGTTGCGTTTGATCCTCCTGTTCCTCGAGCTACTATAGGCTGACCTGCTGCTTCCCATAGAATTTGAGGGCTGGCAACGGATGCTAGTAGGGCCTATCCTGCTTATGTTGTGCGTTCTGTTTGGGGTTTATGTACTGTTAGGTTTGCGTGGCGTGAGCTTATCTTGGTTGCAGTTCGTGTGATTCGAGATGCTGTTATAGTAGTTTGCGCAGTTCTTCGGGTTGCTCGAGCGGCTCAGGCTGTTTTCGCAGTTCGAGCGGGTTCGGGCCACTTTGTTGGGCTGATAGGGAAAGTCCTTTTGCTGCGGCGAACGCTTGCCCTTGGTGCTTCAAATGATGAGTCAAATGTATCTGGGACTCAATATCGGTATAGAACGAAAGGTGGTTTTTAATCTACGGGTGCATCCTGGGGATTTCGTAAACGTCGTAAAGATGCTGGTTCTGATTGAACTAATTAAAGGTAAGCGAGAGTGGATCAATAGCTGGATTTGGATCTGCCTCTGTCCCTATCTATGCTGTAGGGTTTCCATTTCGATATAGAACGAGCCCTATTATTCTATTATTCCCCTACAATTCTAATGGGGCTTCTTTGGCACTGTGGAATTGGAGGTGGTTACCTTTAGAATAGTAGGGGGCGCTGCGCCCAGATCTTTCTCTGTTCCTGAGATATAGATATAGGGCCCGTAGCTATCTTATGCCTCTCCCTCTATTGTAACTCTGCTGCCTCCGTCCGAGAATGCCTTGACCTATCTTGGATGGATGAAGGAGACTCTGCCCAGGAATTAATCAGTGAAGCAACTGGTCCTGCTTGCTCCTCTACTAATGGGTGGGACTTGAACGGGGCCTGGCACAGAATCCTCCTCCGATGCTGGAAGCGGGTAAACTCAATCTCGATTTCGATATGAATCAACTCGGGGGTCTAGCATTGGGCTACGTCCTCTCTCTGTACCCTTATGCGATGTTGCATTTTCTATGGTCCATTGACGCTTCAATATATTCGAATGATGGTCCGGTGTTACGCTTGCTTAATTGATCTTCCGGAACGTCTCGCTCCTACGGCGATTGGCTGGCATTGAAAGAACTACATACTATGGCCCCTACTATTCTAAAGGGCCTATGCTTATGCCTTTGCTAAAGACAGGTTCATACCAGGGCATAGTCACCCATCATGTTAACCAATCCAGTGCATCGATGGTTATGCCTATCAAATAGCCGCCGATTCACTTTATGTATCCATATTCTCGAACTAGATAATAGACATGTTGGGCAACTGGATCATCAACTGCTTCCCCTATATAGTAGGGCCCGTGCGTGCTAGAGGACCTGAAACATCTGAATGTGCAACTGAAGGATCTGCTTCTGGATCTTGACCCGGAACTCAATCTGCTGGTTACTGAATCTCGATTTGTCGCTTATGAATCTGGACTTGGAATTGAATCACGAGCAACGGGCTATGTCTCTGCTACCAATGCTAGCGGATCGACTGAACCTGGTACGGGATATGGAACTATATCTCAATCTATAAATGGATTTGGGACGGAGCGAAGAAATGGTACCTTAACTTCTTAGGCTCAGATGCTTTCTCTGATGCTTCCTTTGCTGCGGATGCTTCAGGAAAAGTCATAGTAGGGGCACGGCAAAGGGGGGTCAATTTGATATAGAAAAGGGGCGGCTATTATTAAAAGCACTCGGAACTATATTAGCTCGTAAAATCTTTGGGAGTAACGACCAAGCCTGAATTATGATTTAAGCTAGGGATGGAAACATTAGTTCAATAGTGCCCCCCTGCATGCAGAGAGAGGCCGATAGATGCATAAGCGAATGAGTACGGTTAACCGAATCATGGAGGAGATCCAGTTCCATAGGTGCAGTGGAGAGGGAAAGTTATTATTATTAAGCCGCCGACGAATGAATCAATTGGTTACTTCAATGCCCCGGGGATACCAATCTCTACAACTCCATTTGTTTCACAGGGGTGGGAACGTCAGGAGGAGACGCCAGGGTTAATTAATTAGCCTGTTAGAATAAGGAGGTAGATTAGTTGCTATAGGTAGGGCTTGTGAAATAGAGTATGAGAGGACCGACCCGGTGAGGAGAAAGGTCCAGATTGAGCCGCTTGAATCTTCTTTTTCGTGTAGATAGTTCTGCGTTGCGCACTGCCCAGATGGTTATGGTTCCACTTACATCGGAAGATAGTCTCGTCCCGCTAGGGTTGCCCCTACCTATATCCCCAGGGTGGTCGTCTCTCCGCTTTCGATGCTTCATGAACAAATATAGCCTACTGAATGATAAGCTCAGGGTCAAGTGTCCAATTTGATTCGAGTACAAGCGAGTGTCCAAAAGCTGCTTTAGCGAATAGGTCGAGTGCCTGCCTAAAGAACACGTGGGAGAGGTTGAGTGCCTAAAGATGCGAACACTCTAAAGGATCTATAGGGCGGTAGGTACGATTCAAAGAGAAACGATGCGGAAGTTCTTTTTGCTGAAGTTCTCGCCTTTCTACAGTAGGCCGGAGTTCGGTTGTTAATACGTATATAACGCAAAAAGAATGACCTCCTTTCGCTGAGCCCCCACTGTAGAAAGGCAAGAAGGGGATGGTAGAAATATGGGAAGATAGAATAATGGTACCGGTTACTCGATGGGATTATTGGTTCATCCGCCAATATCTCCCCACCCGGGCCAGGGGTGGGTGGGAGGAGATACTCCCACCCGGCTGCTAATATAGTTCTCAAATTCCCTCCCACCGGCCGCCTGATCTTTATGACGAAGCACCTACTGGAGATGAGGAGCTTTCGGAGAAAGCCCTACCTATCTAGCTGGTGCATCATCTACTCCAGCTATATAGGGCATTCTTTGGTCCGGTGAACCCCGTTGTAATGTAGTTCTGGGGCCTACCTCTACTACACACCCCCCCCTAGTGTCTCGGTCTCTGTTTGTTATAAGAAGGGTAGTATCTCTGTCTCTAGACGTAATACCACTGTATGAAGGTAGGAGCCCTATAGATAGTAGGGGGTTTGGGGTTGGGGGGCTACGTTCCTGTGCTAGCGTTTACTGGAAGTATGGGTCCATGGGTGGCCCTATCTATAATGGGGTTGTGAACCGGTGATGCCAACTACAGAAAGGAGGAGGGCAAACTATGGGAAGGGTAAAGAAGAGGTCCCCCCTGCATGCAGGGGTGGGTGGGGATATATTGGCGGTAAACACCACCGGCCATCCGGGATCCGGTGAATAAGTGGGTTTGTTCGCCAATAGAGAGGTAGAGCCGGTTTCCGGTCAAAGAAGGTGGGTTGCCTCCCTCGGAGCCGGTATCCGGCCCACGGCCATAATTCCCCCCCACCCGGCCCCGGGCCCCGTGTGTGGGGTTGGGTGGGTGGTTAAGGCTATAGTTGGACAACTGAAAGACATTATCCCCGGCTTAAAATCTAGTGATCTTACGACAAGAGTGCATCCAGCTACCTCCCACCCACCCCTGCAGGGGGCCCTCCCCCCCGCCACCCACCCAACCCCACACACGGGGCCGCCAATATCTCCCCACCCACCCGGGGCCCTACTCTCCCTACTCATGGGCCGGATTGGGATTATGTTGATATGAACACTTACGTTTTAATCAGAAGCGATCCGTCGCTGCTTAAACGGTAACGACGTTTAGACGGACTCGACCTCTCCCACGTGTTCTTTAGGCACTCGACCGCCTATCTACCCTACTATATAGAGGGGGGGTTCACTCTTTAGGGGTTCCACTTTCCACAATAATCTATTTTAGGGGCGGAATTGAGAATCGGATAGGGAATGTGGAGATCGTTGATATGTCAATTGATTGGTGTGTTGGATCGGGGCTTCAATTGATAAGACGGGGTAGGAGATTAGAGCGGGAACAACGGGAACAATAAGACTCATTGTCGACATTTTCCTGGTTCATATAGCCATGAAAGTGACCTTGAAGCTCTAGAACTCAACTTCAGATCTCAATTCAAGCGGGTGGGACTCGAGAAAGGCGCGTACTTACTTATGCCCTGATATGTCCTGATCAGATGAGGCGAAAGAAACGGGATCAGAACGGAGGGCCCCTCTCTTCAATAGTTGAGCAATTCTGTACATGAACGAATTGCTACTCCTCCCACCCCGTTCACACTTCTTAAGGTGAGCTAGTCTGCCCCGTGGTCATATGCCATGCCGGCCCTCTAGCCCCTTGGGGATTCCATGTCCATCTGCTAAGCCGGAAAAGCCTCTCTCAAGTGCCCGGTTCATTCCATCTACCTGCTCCCCGGTACACTCGAAAATGACGTTTCAACCACTCTCCTCTCCCCGGCTCTCATGAAGAATGGAGAGGTGGTCCATTACCTGTGCAAAAAAGATGCGTGTGAGAAAGATACGCAGGAGTTCGGGTGTGATATGCATAATCACGCTACCTATCCCGCTTCCCATGCCTTGGTCGAGAAACCAAACCATATGTCCGCTGGGCCGCCACTATCTCAACTAGAGTTCCCACCCAACCCGGAACTATAGTCCCACCCAACCCCCCTACTATTCTAAGGCTAGCAAGCTGATTCATTATTCTAGCAGGTTGACAGCCCCCCCAAGCTAGAATTCTATGGTTCTAAAGGGCTAGCGAGCTGATTAATTAACTGGTAGTCGGTATATAGTTGGAGGTGCCTCGATTCTAGAACTATTTTAGCAGCCCCCTACAAGTCTCGAGGGGGCCCCATTAGAATAGTAGGGCCCTCGACATTTTATGGACTGATTCATTATTCTAGCAGGTTTCTTAATTGACAGTGGAGATTCGTTCAGGTTATTCGGTGGATAAACTCTAGCCGCCGGATTGTTTTCAGTTCGATCGTACCGGTCTTACCGCCGCACGGGAACTTCGTATAGGGGATGACTTGTAGCAGGCGGGTACTAGACTATTCTTGCTCGTTCACTTACTGGATCGAGAGGGAGTTCGGTCCATAGAGAGTATGTCGCGCTTTCATCCACGAAGAAGTCACGAGCACCCTTTTCTCAGCTTCTAAGGTGGAGCCGAGCAGAACATGCGAGTGCCCTGGGGGCCAACTTTCGTTTTCTATCTATAGTTGTCCGCTTTCAAACGCCCCCCCAAATTATTTCGGGATGGGAAGGGGCCCCTTTAGAATAGTAGGGCCAGAATTGTAGGGGCCCGTTCCTTTTGATCCTGTATCCGTATTAGATACGTAATATGACTAGCGACAGCGAGCCCCCAGGCAGGAGGGGACGAACGAGACTGACACACGAGCCATCGAACCTTGCCAATAGAAAGGTAGGGCCCGATAGTAGGGCGTGCGCATTCCAGCCGAAAAACCACTTCATCCTAGTCGAATTCTGAACCCCCCCGGCACAAGCCTCACCGGCGGCCCGGGAATAAACAGTTTTGACTTTATCGGCCCGGCCCGTAGGGGTGGGTGGCCCCCTACTATTCTATGGGGTAGTTCCGGGCAGTTCCAACTAGAAGAGTAGGGGTAGGGCTCCAATTTTATCCCACTATCAATCGATATTGTTCCCGAGAAAGCCCATCTCTAAGTTAAGTCATTGGAATCTTTCAGGTGGGGCTGTCCCCGATTTCGAATTTTAGCCCCCCGGTAACCTTCTATGCCCACCCAGCCCCTACAGAGCGCCCCGATAAAGGGGTGGGTGGGAGGAGGAGGAGACGGACGTCAGGGCCCTACTATTCTAGATAATTATCAACGGAGCAGCGGCAACGTTGTTAGGGAACAGCGGCAACATTATTATCCTCCCTACCCACCCCCAGCGGATAATTGAAGGGGATCAGCGGCCCTACTATTCTCAAGGGCAATTGGAACAGCGGCAACAGCGGCCCCTACTCTATGGCAGCGGATAATGCCCTACTATTCGCGAAGGGGAACAGCGGAGAAATGTTCAAAACAGCGGCTTGATGGAAGGAAAGGAGACGGAATACAGTTTTGACTTGAAGCTGGAAACAAACCAAAAGGCCCTACTATTCTAAAGAACTTACAGAAATGAAAATGAATGAAAACTGAAATGCCCTTATGTCTCTACGCCAAATGAATTATTCGAATTGCAGGTTCCTCGAATTGACTGGGGGGCGGATTCCCTACCCCCGGGCGGGGGCCCAGTTTGATAGTAGGCGTATTACGTATAGAATCGGTGAACCGCTATCGCAGCACCGATACTTCTTATATCGATGAATGAATAATTAAGAGGTAGAAAGCTTTCGACGTTCAACCGATTCTATACGTCACATGGGTGGGTGGGAACTCTAGGGCAAACCACCCCACCCCTAGTCTCTTCCTCCCACCCACCCCAGCCCATAGTTTTCAAGGCCCCGGGGCTCGACATTTTGAAAAGTGGGTGCATTTGGAGCTGCTCGTATCCTTCCTCAGTTCCCCTACTTTGAATCCTGAGCCCCTACCATCTAGAGGCGCTAATCAAAATGCGACCCCGGCTAGAATGGTAGGGGATGAGCTCGAATTCACTCACCAATTCATCTACCTCGCCATTAATGTACGCCTGCTAGAGTAACTCGAATCAGTTCATTCGAGTCCCTACTATTATAAAGGAATCAGCTCTTTACAAGGCCTATAGAATGGTAGTAATTAATAAGCTTGCTAGCCCTTTAGAATAGTAGGGGGCAGTCAAGCCCTACAATTCTATGGGAGTACAACTCTATGGGCGATTCTAGAACTCTTTTCTCGCCCTACAATTTTCTGGTACTGCAGTCAAGCCCGCCCCTCAAATTCGGCAACTATATCCTCCAGCATAGAATAGTAGGGCCCACCTCCGGTAGATGCCGTTGGATAAGTCCGGGTGGGTGGGAATCATAGGGTTCCCGGTAATGGGGGCCTATCTACCCGGCACTATAGCTATATTCATACGAAAATCAAGAAATATGGTCGGGTGAGAGGACAAAAGAGGTTGCCAGTAACCCTTTAACCCCGGCGAATTCTTGCAAGTGGAGCTAATACGTATAATGAGGGACCAGATCTGTGATATATGTATTAAAGAGTGGGCCCGGGGAAATCAGTTCTCGGAGCGACCGGCTATATGAGTTGTTCGGCCGGTGACCGGGTTCCTTTATGTCATGTCGAGGGATCCATCCCCCATCCAATTGACTCAATCCCACCCATTGAGCAGCGCAGCGTACCGTATAGTGATCATTCATCCATTGCTCGATGTTCTATTCCAACATACTATTCGCACGAACCGGAACCTTAGGCCCGGGCGGGGTGATCTTTCCTGTCTAATCCACGAACCGGATGATCGGAGCGCAGTCCCATATGGAGATAGGGTCTAGTCCGAGTTGCACCGGTGATGGCATCTCATCTCTCAACCCATCTCTTCGTGATGTCAGATCGGCTTGATCCGCTTAGATAGTTAGGGGAGGGGTCTATATAGAACTGCCACTCGGCCCACGGTAATACCCTTGAGCTGCTCGGGAGGATCTATGAAATAGAACTGTCGGGGGCAGCCTATACTCCAGATAAGATATCTAGCGGCCCTCCCGAGCCTATAGACAGTCCCAGATAGAGTCTAGAGGCCGAGTGCCTATAGCTAACCCAGCCTACCCCAACCTAACCCAACCTAACCAGATTGGATTATGACTGATGGCTGATGGCTGATGACTGATGACTGAAAGCACGCACCAAACATCGGAGATAGACTGATAGGCCTTTCCTTTCTTTATCAGGTCAGATCAGACCTCTCTCTATAGACTATAGAATATGGGACTCCTACGGATATGGCTCCAACTCCCTATTCTATATGCCCTATATATCTATCTGGCATTGGGTTGGTTATGGATCATAGATGGATAGTTCACCCGGGTGAACTTCCGACCGAGGGTTTGCCTAGAACCCTCGGGGGGCCTGAACTATCTATGGGGGGGATTAGGGCCACCCCCGTTCACCCCTCTACATCCATGGGGGTCCACCTCCGGAAGAAAAGATGCGGTTCATCACTGTTCGATTCGCCCCTATCCCCCTCATATCGAGATAGGGGAGTATAGATAGGGGCCGACGGGACTAGACTATCTATATGCTATGCGCTCCAAACCCAATAAGATAGATAGCTAGATCCATTTTTATGTATAGGATAGGTAGGGGTGCGGCTATATAGAGGATAGAATCCACTGGCCGGCTATTCTCGATTGGGAACTAACTACCAAGCTACCAAACTATAATAGATGGGGATGGGGATGGGGATAGGGAGCCCACTGATCCAGTGGGAGATCTTTCTCGATTGGGATACCCGACAGACTCTCCCGTTGTTCATTGACCGGCTCTCGATAGGGCCGATCGGGATCTACAGCCGATTGGGGACTAAACTCCTCTATACAATAGACGGGGATGGGGGTGGGGATGGGGAGCCGGTCGATTGGGCTATAGATAGGGCCCCCCTCTATATAGTTGGGGGATAGAGGGGGGATGGGGAGCCGGTCGATTGGGATTGATAGGTCCTATTGAGATAGGAGCTGGCCGGTATTCACAAGAGCGGGATACCGAACCTACTGACGACAGACATAGACCCGCTACTCTCGATTTGGAGACAGAGCCGTGGAATTGATAGTGCCGAGTCTAGTCCATATAGCGCCCCCCCCCAATATAGTGGTTGTTAGTGCTATCCTCGATTCGGATACCGAGCCTACTGACCATCGACTGGCGGTGAGTGGGCCTACTAGAGTAGAGTCTCCCTATATATAGATAGGTCGAGAATATGCTCTACTCTGATATAGAGGAGAGATAGGCCGGGGCTGCCTCTCGCAAGCGTAGGTCGGGGTTGTTATATCTATAGAGAGGGGAGAACTCCGCACTTAGGAATCCCTCTCCCTCCCCCATCGAACTCAACTCCCTATGGATATAGCTTGGCTGGCCCTATGGACTAGAGAATAGAGAGGGGCCGCGGATCCCGCCAGCCGCCTAAGCCTAGCCCACTGTTTCTAGTATAGTCTATAGGCGCCCAGATAGATAAGATATATAGGGGGGGGCACCCGGCCCGGGCAGATCGGCTAGTCCTCAGTAGGATCGATCAACATGTATATGGTCTAAACAGGCTCGCCCGGCTGGCGTTGGGCGGTTCGACTAGACGAGGGAGGGGACGAACCGGGCTATACTCTATATAGATGGAGGCAGAGATTCCGAGCGGAGCCCTATAGATAGCTGGGAGAGCCCCTCTATATATCTATATCTATATCCATATATAGCAGCTGGGCTGGGATCGTTCGGATGAAGCCCCTCTATATATACATGGCCGGATGATTCTTCGGATGAGATGAAAGACAGCCCCTGGCCTTCCGGATGATATGATTCTTCGTTCTTCGGATGAAGCGAGGATGATTCTTCGGGGAAGGCCGCCCCCTATCTCTTCTCTATATGGGAGAGAGGCCCCGACGGCCTACGCTCCAACGGGAGAGGAGGGGGAGTATGGACTGCATCACTGCACTACCAAGTATGGCATGGCATGGCATGGCATGGTATGGCATCATCAGCTACATATGGATCTTCATCAGTCGTATCACGTATATAATAGACCTACCGACTGATGGATGATGCTCGACCCCAACCCCGCTCTTCACCTATAGACGGCAGGCCCCCTTATATGGGTTGGGTTCTCTCGGCCGCTGGGATCGAAGCCCCTTATGGCAGAACAGAACTCTATCTAGATTTGAGTTCGGCCGGGGAGGAATCTAGAATTCCCCACCGTCCTATTCGCCTTAGGTGAGTCTATATAAGATTCTATAGATCGAGCACCCCTACCCCGTTCGGCCGGGGGGGAAGGAAGGTGAGTCTAAGAAGTCGCAGCAGCAGTAGAGCTAGCAGCAGATACTTACCTGCGATATGAAATGCAGGTAAGGGTTCACCTGCAGAGGCAAAGCCAGAAGCTAAGGCAGCATCGTAGATAGAAGCACAGACAGCAACAGAGGTAGTAGCTTAAGACCCAGCAACAGAAGCAAGTGACCACCCAGCAACATCACCAGTTAGAGATCCATTACCAGTAACAGATCCAGACGCAGCTTATCGTTGTAGTGGTTGATCCTGTAGATTCTGTTGATCCTGGTGATCCAGTCCCATAAGCAGCAGTAGACCCAGCTTTTCTCGCAGTTGGTTCTGTCACAGTCACATATATAGATCCAGATCCTGGGGTTTGGTTAGAGGTTGCCGATGAAGAGCGAGCTGAAGATCCTGTCGCCTATAGATAAGTAGGGGGCAGTTGAAGCACCAGAATAGAATGGTCGTAGTGGGTATAATGGCATGGCCGTAGTAGTGGTACCATAACCGTAGTAGTGGTACCATAGTAGGGGCATTAGTAGCAGTAGGTACGGATCGAGTATCATTCTCCATAGCATAGCCGGCTTACCTTCGCCTAGTTCCAGTCCCGGCCCTACTATATCTAAGGGGACCCAGCCCTTTCTTCATTTACAGATATAGACCCACTACCAGTAGCAGTAGTTTCAGTTGACTAAGCAGTTTATTATGAAGGTGATGAAGCCAAAGGTGATGCTGTTGGTTCTGCTGTTGGTGAATAAGCAGTGGATTCGGTTGTTCCAGGTCCAGGAGAACCAGTTAGCCCTGTAGCAGATCGAGATCCAGATGAAGCCTGTTCCAGTTCGTGAGCGAGACCAAAGTGGTCGGGATCGTGGTGAAGAGCTTCGTGATCGAAGTGAAGATTATGCTGTTCGTGGTCGAGATCCAGTTCTAAAGCGAGCTAAAGATTCGTCTCGTGCTGAAGATTCTGATGTCAGGGATCGGGATTATGCCCTACTATTGCCCCTTTTTTATAGAATTCGAGAACGAGCTGCCCTACGGGGCCAGACGCATATCCAGCAACGGCAGTAGATCCAGTAGCAGGACCAGCAACAAGACCAGCAGCCTTTAGGAGCAGACCCTACGGGATCAGACCTTACAGGAACCGAAGCTACAGGACCAGTTTAATCCATTGAGCCAGAACCACCAGTAGTATCAGTAGCATCATAGCTAGTCGTTGAAGCAGTTCCAGAAGCAACAGTGGTATAGGCAGCATCATTAGCAGCCGCAGCAGCCCCTGTACCAGTTTCATATCCAGATATAGACCTAGTCCTTTCTGTCGATTCAGAATATGTTGACCGACCTGACCAACTACAACTATGTCCTCCTGCCATAGAATAGTAGGGGGCAACTCTAGTTCCCACCCAACCCGGCAATAGATAAGAACCCTCTTCACCGGAATATAGTTAGAAGGGGCAAAATAGTAGGGGGCCGAGCCCGGGGGGCATGTTACGTATAGAATCTAGATGGCCGGGTGAACCGATAGCGATAGAGAAGTGCCCTACTATTCTTCTAAGGGCCCTTTCCCCGCATCCCATCCCATCTAATAGTAGGGTAGGGTAGGGTCGGCCAGATTATAGACGTCCGGAGGGGCCCCATCCTTTGCATGCAGCCCCTTCAAATTCTATAGGGGCCTGCACGGGACCAGATTCTATACGTAACATGCCAGAACCGGAACTAGAGTTTCCGCCCATTAGAATAGTAGGGCCCTTATTTACTAGCCTCTAGAATGGTAGGGGCCACCCCAGCCGCCCCCCCCCACCCCCCCCAATAATAATTGTGCATGCAGAGGAAGATTAGTTTAGGGGGCCCGGAAATGAATCAGCTTGCTAGCCTATAGAATGGTAGGGGCCCCGTAGGGCTAGTTGCTAGAATAAGCGGCGGCAACTATGCCCCCCACAATGTTTCTACCTCCCAGCGCCCACACACGCTAAAGCTAGAATAAGGAATTTGTAGTTGTGGGAGGGCTGGGCCCTATGATTCCAAAACAAGGGCAACTACCATAGAATTCTAGGGGCGGGTGGGAATTCTAGTGGTGTTCATGGGGACAATACTCCCTGGGGGGAGGGCCCCGCCCTATTCTAAGGTAGCCGAAGGTGCCCCGAAACTGGATAGGAAAGGAGCCACTGATGACCGATGAAAGCAAGTGTCCGGGGGCCCTCAAGCCAATGGTAGGGTGGGGCCACTTCGGACTTCTTGTTCCTAAATTAGCCCCACCCGGACTCATGACATAAAGCTGGGTTGTCCGGCGGATCTCCAACTATGCCCTTCTTTACCGCCGGGCTTGGAAGGAGGGAGCCACGTTAACGGATTCACTACTACGGGCACAAATGACCGAATTCGACGCGGTTGGGATTCATGAATCAAGGTTGGGAATCAGGCAGAATGGAGCCACTATTATTGGTTTGGTTACCATCTCCTACGGATTAACGACGATAGAGGGATGGGGAGGAATCAGGAGGAGGCGGCTATTACCATTGTTCCGGGGCTCCGGGTTCAGCTTGTCAGAAAAGAGATAGAAGGCTTGTCTTTCCCCATTCAGGTTGTTGGGAAGCTTGACTGGGAGAGCACTCATTACAGATAGAAGTTCTCTGCACGCTTGTCACGAAAAAGAAGCGAGGTCTGCATGAGGAGAAGCTCTCGGGTGAAGAATAAGGGCAGAAAGAGGAGCATCAAAGAATCAAGGTTGATAGGGAGGAGGTGGAATCAGGAGGCGGGATGGGATGGAAAGAAAAGAAGGTGTCCGGGGGCCCTCCAATGAATTCAAGGTAGGGGCTTGCGATCGGGCCATTGAATGTCTTACTCCCACCCGCCACTTATCTCCTTATCTACGGATTCACTCTATTGGTTCGTTCATTGGGGAGGCTGGATCGCCTGGGTTGGGAGAAAGAAAGCAAGAAAGCTTGACTGGGAATGGACTCCTTCTTGTTCTTCCCCGGTCGATGAAATAATTCGACGCCGGAGTCGGTGGGCTTGGTAGGCGGGAGTTCATGCACTGATCACAAAAAACGCCCGCCATGCAGGTTATCCCGTAATCTTCATTAAATGAAGGATTCCGGGCTCTCCAGAAAAGAAGGGAGGGGGCAGAGGGGTTCTCCGCATTCACTCATAGGACTCGATGCCCCGGTTCACTAATAGGAATAGGCGGGATGGCATCGCATGGAAAGGAAGACAATTCCCATAGAATAGTAGGGGCCCCCCCCCCCCACCCTTCATCTGCATTGAGGTTTAAAAGAAGGAAAGAAAGGGAGGAGAAGCACTCCGCATTCCACGGTAAAGAAGGGGGTTGTCCGTTCTCTTCACGGGTGGGAAGCAGGAGGTGGGGGTTGGCTCTCCTCACTAATAATCTATCGCCCCGGATCGATAATGATGTTTTGAAAGGGCAGAAAAGAATCACTATAGAGGTAGGGCCCCCCGAATCGAGAGCCTAACTATTGAGTCCCGGGGCCCCTACTATTCTATGGCGACCAAGGCTAGACCCCCTACCGATAAATGGCTAGAACCCCCCGGAAGATAAAGGGGCCCCACACACGAGGAGGTGGGGGGGGTTGGCATCATTTGTCTCCGCTTGTAATATTCCTTCTATATGTATGAACTTCTTTATTCTGGTCATTTGGCTCAGTTCAGCCACCGGAAATGAAGCCAATTACGGTTCGCTATCACGGAGAAAGAAGGCCCCCCTCATGTTTCGATTCCCCGATTCAAGCTTGCTTCTCCTCCCTAGCTATATCTCCCACCCATCCCTATATCTCCCACCCATCCCGTTGGAGGTGGAAATCAGGAGGAACCCCAGATCGGCCCGTTGGAGGTGGAAATCAGGAGGAACCCCAGATCGGCCCTATCCCCTATCTGCAGGAGAAGCAGCCGGAATGAAGCTTTGGAATAAGGGCAGAAAGAGAGGGGCTAATGACCGCACTAATCAATATAAGGGCTTTCCCCATTGTCGGGTAGGAACGGAAAGTGCCGGGGTTGATGACCGGTTCTCCGGATTTTCGTCAAAAAAACTGGCGCCCCACCCCAATATAGTAAAGTAAAGGGCCTCCTAATTCATTAGTACATTATTTGAAACCTCCAAGCAGGGGGCCCCTTCTATATTATTCTGCTAGAATACTTACTTAATTAGTGAATTAATTAGCTTGCCCTGCAATTCTAGTTGGGGGCTAGCCCCCCTCCGTTGCGAATAAGCATTAATCAGCCTTCAATTAATCAGTTCATGAACTAGCCATAGAATAGTAGGGGCCACCCTGCTGCCCGGAACTAGAATTCCCTACCCGGGTTTGCCCATTAGAATAGTAGGGGCCATAGAATTGTAGGGGGCCTACCCACCCATAGTTGCCTGCCCTGCTAGAATAAGCCCCTTTAGCCCCCCAGGGGTGGGTGGGAGGAGAAATAGAGATAGAATAGCCCTGAAGCAGAGGTAGATCCCTACTATTCTAAAGGGGTGGGCCCACCCCCAACCGAGGTCGAGCCCTTTCAAACATCATTGTCTGGTTCGTATTACTGGTGAAGTGACCCCCCCATAGAATTGTAGGCATTTCCCGACAGGGCCATCGATCAATTGAGCACTATTATTCTAGGCGATCGCAGAAATTCTTTCTAGTTCTGCCCCCCCGGCTGTTATTATAGGGGCCGCAAGCTGATGCCATCAAGAGGTTTAGATTATCGTGACCGAACTGCGTCGAATAGTAGGGGAATTATTATAAGCCGGGGCCGCCACAATAATCTGTTTGAGGGCGGCACGTTGAGCAACAATAGAATAGAGGGCAAACATCATTGTCTGGTTTGTATGACTGTGCCCTACTATTCTATGGGGACCCAACTCGCATAGAATAGGGCGGGGCCCCATCCCCTTTATAATAGTAGGGGCCCCTCTAATCTAGTAATCATGTTACGTATTGAATCTCCTTTAGGACCAGTGTTCTTCTATCCCTATCCCTATCTGACTATGACTCATGTCACGTATAGAATCTAATCTAAACTCAGCTAACTAGGTAGGTGAGCGAAAAGCTAACTAGGTAGGTTAGCTACCATTTCAGGTTTGGCGGGCGGTATCGTTAGCGGGGGATCTCAGTTCAAGGCGGGGGATCTCAAGGAAAGGCTAGGGTTGTTTATCTCTTCTCTCATGTGCGGGGTTTAATACTACTATGACACTCGGCACGAGGTCAATTCGGTGAGGGAGTACAGCCGGCTAGGGCTTAATGAAAAGTACTCTGCTTCCAATAATCTATTTGAGGGCGGCACCACCCGCACTTAGAGTCAACACTGTATAGGGCATCTGATGTACCTCATTTGAGGCCCCACAAACGAGTGGGATTGCCCCAGTCTGGACGGTTAGGGATTATTTGTTGGGGATGCCTCCCCCTCGAAGCACCGGAACAAAGAATCGCGAATACGGAGTGGAGGGCGATGATCTTAATTCTAGTAATCACATTACTAGATTGGGTGATTCCATAAGCGACTTGAACCGCTGCATCCGTATTGAATTGCGCCCCTAATTGAGCTAGTAGATCCGCCCACTCTTTCCTGGGGCAGGAGAGAAGGCTACTAGTTTATCAGACTGATTATACTGTGGGTACAGTCCGTAAGATTCGTATGTCGAGAGAAAGGCGCAGATGGGCTCTTTGATGGCGAGGTAGGGGAAACTAGACTAATTTCTACACGTGTTTTTGGATGCCTCAACTCAATCAATAAATTCAGGTGTTAACAATTACCATCCTCAACTCGTTTCGTTAGGCTCTCCCCGGGTAGCTGGAGCTATCTCTCTTGCTTGCCACTGGAGCTATCTCTCTTGCCTCCCATCCTAGCCCACCCACGGTTCATCCGAGCATCAATCCCACGGTTCATCCGAGCATCAATCTATCTCCTCCTAAGTTCCGGGCGAGCAAAGAAACTATTTTGTGAGAAAGGAGTCAACTTCTGGATAGAATAATAGAATAATAGGGGCTCGACTTCTGGATAGAATAATAGAATACCCCATAGAATTGTAGGGCGAGGTCCCTCCCTGATCAGATGCCGTTGTTGAGGGCTCTAAATCTCCCTGATCAGATGCCGTTGAGTCCCTGATCAGATGCCGTTATCTTCCACCCTATAGCATTTGTTTAGCGGATGGATGGGAACAAACTGTCTTGCCTCCAGGAGGGAGGGCCAGCCAAACAGACTACAATTCCCTGGGGGTGCCATTAATAAGTTATGGGCCTTTATCCTCTATTATCCAATCTCCACGGTCGAATGAGACAATCAACTATAGTTCCTCCTAAGTTCCGGGGATTAGTTGAGGGCGGCAATTCAAGCTTAGGACTCCTCCCACAATAATCTATTTTATTTCATCGACTAGCAACTCGTCGAGAAAGGTGTACTTCAATTTTGGCCCCACCCAGAAGCCTAAGATGTTACGTATAGCCCCTACTATTCTAAGGGGGTCTAGTTTACCGCATCTCGATTCTATACGTAACATGGCCACGGGGTGGGTGGGTGGCAATAGGGGGGCCGGCCATCCTATTGAACCGTGGGTGAAGGATGGATAGCTACACCCCCGATGGAGACTTTATCTCTGCGAGAAAGAGAAAGAAGGCAAGGCAAGCTGGATGTTTGCCCTACTATTCTATTATTCCCGCCCAATTCTATGCCTACAATTCTATAGGGTTAACAATTCGGTTACTTAATGGCATCAGCCCGCTACAATAAGCAACGATAGAGAAGTTGGATTGTTCGAGCTACCCGGTGGTGGCTGGATGGAACCATGCATCCGGGGTCCTCCGGTTCTATCCGGAAGGTCTAATCGGCGTTCGAAAAAGCCTTCATATGAACACCCTCGGTTGCCCATCTATTCGAGCATCAATAGCGGTAGTGAGATTGTTCTCGGTAGTTAGATCCCGGTAGTTGCTCCCCCGGCCCTACTGGGGATTAGTTAGACCCGTCCTTCACCTCCGGTGAGGCACTATCCTTAACCCCCAGGTAGTTAATTGTCTCCCTGCCTCCTTGATCTCCCTGCCTCGTTGATCTGGGGGTGAAGGATGGAGGGAAAGCCGCCCATCCACCCACACGGAGGAGCGGAAAGTAACGAGTGGACAACCAGCATTAAGTAACGAGTTTACAACCTTTCTCGCTGGACCAGAATAGGGTGCCTACCCCTATATTGAAAGGGAAAGGGAAAGGGGGCTGGTTGTTCCTCACCCCCGCCCTACTATTCTATTATTCCCTTCCCCTTACCCCCTTCTAATAAGTTGTAGGGCTATGGCGGAAGTAGTTGATTAGTTGTTGACATCCCTAACAACTAGAATAACCCGGAGGGCAACCGGTGGTGCAGCTCCGGGGGTGAGGACAGGTTATCCACCCAGGCAAGAAAGTTTCATCCGGGAAGCAATCAATTTGTTTTGATTGGCCGGTGCTCAAATATGCAAATACAATATTCTAGGGCTGGCTAGTGCCTTCAAATAGTAGGGGAGTGATTAGAGGATGGGTAATGGGAGGAGCAGTTATAGCCCTCAACGGGTTGAGAACAGAACTCCCACCTTCCTTCCGCGAAGCATTCTGCCCATTAGAATAGTAGGGGCCACCGAGGGTGTGCCATCATAGGATAGTAGTTGGTGTCTTGCCTCCCACCCAGAGAAGGAGGCAGGGAGTTAGCCGCCCTCAACTAACAAGAGTGGGCCCTTCGACATGGGGTACTGCCAGCCGAGTTAGGACTCCTCCTACCGGGCGGGGGTGCCAACTATCTCTCTATGGCCCCGGAAGCACAGGATGGATAGCTAGAAAGTTAGGATGGATGGCCGAGTTAGGACCCTTTAAGAATAGTAGGGCAGCCCAGCCCCCTTCTATTATTGCCAGGCAGGTCCAGCTACCCCTTTAAGAATAGTAGGGCAGCCCAGCCCCCTTCTATTATTGCCAGGCAGGTCCAGCTACCCCGTAGGCACCCCCGGGATGCCTACCATTTTCTATAGGCAAGAAAGAGCTATTGACTAGTTGCCTACTATTCTATAGGCAAGAAAGTCTTCGACGTGTTAGAGGGCCATCCTTTTGAACCCCCTGGGAAAGCATGGCCCTCAACGGCGGCATCTGCATCAGGGAGCCATAGAATAGTAGGGGGCCCGGGCATCAGGGAGAACTCTTTATTTAGAGCCCTATGATGGAGGATGCTCAGAGGATACCGATCCACGACACCCGGTGGGAAGGTAGTTGAAGGTTCTCAGAAAGAGCCCGCCTGGTTAAACAGTTAGGCCAGCATCCAGGGCAGGGAGCCATAGAATAGTAGGGGCCCTCTCGCCCCGTAGGCACCCTTCTCAGGGAGTAGTTCATTACCTCGACGAGGGAGGAGGCAGGGAGACTAGTGAAGAAGATGCTGGGCTCACTCTAAGATGAAGATGCGAGAAGCTCAACTGGCTGGTTCAATCGAGGCTTCACCCACCCCCTGATCGAATCTCACCCGGTTGGATAATGAAAGGGAGGCAAGAACTAAATAGAACGTTAGGCTATCACTCTAATCGGGCGGTCCACCCTTTACACCCCCGATTCCAACGGCATCTAGCTCCCATTCCATAACATTTTGTTCCTATAGAAGAGTAGGGCTTTCCGAGCTCCTCAAACTCTATTGCTGGTTCTCCATCCTGAACTGCTGGAGCTAATATGGAATGCTTTAAGAAAAAAACTTACGACTGAATGATTTGCGTTGGAGGATCACCCTCATCCTCACTTCGTTCACATGAGTACAGAGGTTCCCTAAAATTCGGCGGGTGACCTACGTAACAAGAATGATAGGTGATAGGCAATTGTTGGCCCCATAGAGCTATTGTAGGGGAAGCCAGATTCTAGACGTAACATGCTAGCCCCTAAAATAGATTATTCTAGCTCAGCTAACTTTCCGTCCTCTGCACCATAGCCCCCCTGCCCTCCCTAGATTATTCCCCCCCGGTGCAGAGGTTTATAGCTAGTTTAGCGGCATTAGGTCTTTCCATCCGGCCCCTTACCCGGCCTGCAGGGGTAGGGCCCAGCCGAATGGTTCGGGCTTCCCATCCGGCAACCCCAGCCGGGGCTGCCTTTCAAATAGTAGGGCCCTGCATAGGGTAGGGGATTCTATACGTAACATGGGTGGATGTGCCTAAGGCATGTTACGTATAGAATCGAGATGCGGTCAACTATCGGTCTAACAGGCTGATGGGCGAATTGTAGGGGCCCTACTATTCTAAGGGCTATGGCCCCTACTATTCTAAAGGGACTGAACTGTCTACTTTCAACTTGCCATAGAATTGTAGGGGGTTTCACCGGTGGAGGAAGGAAGAGAATAGAGCTCTCCCCGCCTACACGGGAGAGAAAAGAAAGCCCCCTACGGGCACTCCGTTCAAGTGCCGTATTCTAACCCCGGCAAAATAGAAGTAGTTAGGTCCCGAAGAAGCTGTGATAGAGGAGGTGAAGGGTGGGGGGATTCAATCCAGCCTAAGATTAGAGGACAACTATCCCTCAACTCCAAACTATTGAGAGGAAATTAGGTGGGTGGCTGGAGGCCTCAACGGCATCTGATACCTATACCCGGGCGGGGCTGCCATTGATACCTATACCCGGGCGGGGCTGCCATCATAGTTAATCTAGCTCCTGGAGAGCAAACTTGATAATGAATACAAGGTTGTTTCTCGATCTCCTTCCTCGTGTAGATAGGATGGGAGGTAGAGGCCGAGGAAGAGTTCAATGATAAAGCAGCAGTGTTCCGGGGGTGTAAAGGGTGGGCGATCTCTTTGGTTCTCGCTGCTTGAACGTATTCTATAATGCATGCCATCCGAGTGAGCCCGTATTCTATAATGCCATCCGCCCCCTACAATTCTATGGCTCGCGAACAACTATTGCCCGCCACCGAGGGTGTGGTAGGAGAAAGAGTGATAACTTTATCGGTAGTTAACTCCGGTTCAATCGTGTTCAGTTCGGGGGAAGGTTCAATCGTGTTCAGTTCAGGTTTCAAAATGGATGGTAGGCAGCTTAAGATCCCTCCATCAGCTTTATTACCTGCCCCCCCGGTTCATCGAAAATGGATGGTAGGCAGCTTCTCCATCCTCACGGAGCTAGATGCCGTTGTTTCCTCCCGAGCTAGATGCCGTTGTTTCCTCCCACAGGGGTTCAACCGGAAGTCCAAATTAGTTGAGGAGCCTACCTGAGCTTTCAATAAAGTATTCCGGATGGTCCAGCCCAATAAAGTATTCCGGATCGGGTGGAAGCTGTGATAGATATGTCCAGACCAGCGAGGAGAGCAAAGAATACAAGGTTGGAATGGGTTACCAGCGAGATCTCCCCACCCGGACCAGCGATCCCCACTATCCGGCTAGTTTTCCATCCTTCACCCCAACAATAGAATAGTAGGGCGGAAGAGGCTTGGGCTCCTACTAATAGATAGTCCTACCTCCTAACGAGTTAACAATTCGGTTACTTCTGCATCGAAAGAAGGATTGTTCGTTCAGAAGTAGGTAGATTTCTTGTTTGGCTGGTTATACCCTCAAAATTCTATGGCCCCCTTTACCCCCTCTATGATAAGTTGTAGGGCTATTCCCCTTCGCGACTCTCCATCAGTAACAACTATAGGAGGGAGGAGGGCGTTCAACCGGCTCCATCAGAGTTACGCTCCATCCCAATATCAGAGTTACGGGGGGGGGGGAAGAAGGATTGAAGCTTAGTTGATAAATGGCTAGAAGGGGTGAAGAAGGCCCAGGGAATCATAGCCCATCCTTCAGCATTGTTGGGGGCATCCATCCTTTGAATAATCCATCCATGAGGCAACGGGTGAGTGAGGTACCTATAGTTGTTGAGGTGGGAATGAAGGCTGCTCTGTTGCCTACCCTACACCCCTTCACGGTGTTAAGTTAAGGTAAGCTATAACGAGAAAGATGGAAGCAAATTCTATGGTAGTCGGTATATTAATTGTTGGGCAAGTTCCGGATAGCCGGGCTATTCCGGGTTGGGTGGGAGTGATAGAGCCACCCACCCTTTCCAATTAATCCACCCATCCCCCCCTCCGGTGTTGTCCGTAACTTCATTATCGTTCAGGTTACGGGTCGGCACTCAAATCCCCGGAAAAACTATTGCCCCCCACCCACCCCTGCAGGGTGGGAGGCTAGCCGCGTAACATTCCCTCCCCCCTGAACGGTGGGTGGATAGCCGAAGTGGTGGCAGGCTGATGCCATGTTGTTGGGTGGGCCCCTACTATTCTATGGGCCGTTCCCCGGGAACTATACTATGGAACGGCCTATGATTCCCACCCACCCCTTAGAATAGTAGGGGCGAGACGACGCCGATCGAGCGTGAAGTGCTTATTCCGCTGTCTGCGAGACCGATGCATGCCAGCATTCAATTCCAAGCAGCCTGACCTACTCATCTTTATCCGCAACTGCCGTACCCGATTCGGATTGAGGGCGATCCCACCTGACCTTTCATGCCGATCCAGTACTCCTCTCTTTCCCGTGACGACCCGGCGAGAAGGAAGTGTTCCCGGGCCCTACTGATAGAAGGAGATGGCGAAGAAAAGACTGAGGTTTTGAGACTTCTCCAACAACTAATCTACCTCCTTTGCCCCGGGCTCCCGCCTTTAGAATAGTAGGGCCATCCCGGAACTATAGTTGGGTGGGTGGGCCCCTATCTTCTTCCAATCCCGGCAAGTTCCGAATCATAGGGTTCCCGCCCCACCCACCCCGGTTCAGTGGGTGGACGTGATTCCCTATCCGCCGCTGATCGGGTTGGCCAGTTATTCTAGCAGGCTGATTAATGGCAGTGGGAGGGAATGGCCTTCTGTAAAAAGAAGATTGATTGGTGGTCGGACGGAACGAAAAGATCGAATTGAGGGACCGGCTTCCCTATCCTTGGAATCGAGGTTCCGATTGAATGCTCTACTGCTGCACGGGAAGAAAGGAATGCCCACCCTACCTTTTATCCGCCGCCGTTGATAGTCCCTCACCTTTTCCGGATTGAGATCCCTTGCCTGGCCCATATGACCTAGCCGATTTTCCGGATGGACAGAAATCCCTGGAGATGACTATAGATCGGATGCCCGAAGGGGAATTCGTGCTTCTATCCGTCACTGCCTCCAAACCATCCGTCCCAAGTGCTGGTCCAGCAGGAATCCAGGTGGGTGGGAGGCCCTTGAAATAGTAGGGGTTGCGTATTCTAGCTTAATCTAGCAGGCGTATTAATATACCCTACAATTCTATGGCCCTACTATTCTAAAGGCACTGATAAATTCAAAACTATAGTTTTCATTATTCTGCAGGGTGATGACGTTCTGATTCGAAGTCACGGTGACCGCACGCAGCTTTTATCTCTATTCCGTTCCTCAGATCCGGGTGTGCATGCGGGCCCCTACTATTCTAAGGTAGTTGCCAGCCGTTGAATCTTCTCTCAACTATAGTCCCTCCCACTGCCATTAATCAGCCTGCTAATGAAAGCAGGTTCGGGTGATTCATCCATAGCGGGGGGTGGTGCCTCTCTCACTGCTATTGGTGGGTTTGGAGGGGAGTAAGGAGTCGATCGAATAGGAGGTGAAACCAATCGGGATTGAGCAAACCCTGACACAACTGCTGACGCTCACGGTTATGCTTCCAAAAACAGACAACCCCTCTATTATATACAGATTTTGAAGTCGAGGTCGAGAGGGATAATAATATATGCAGAGGGGCGGTTGGATATGGGGTAAATTGGTTGCTTCGTTGCGGTGATGAGTCAATCTATGGAGAGGTTGAGCGATGAACTGCTATTTCCAAGCGGGCGAATCCGCAACTTTGAATATCACGCTTACAATCGAGAGAATGCTTGACTGGGGCCCGTAACTGCATCGTTCCCCACCCCACTGGGATGAACGACTTCACTTCTATTCCCCACTGTCGATCGATTGATTGTTAATACGTATGTAATGAATGGTGCCCATCTCACCGCGGATTCGAGAGCTGGCCTCACTCCTAGCGGTATCGGATCGACCAAGAGCTGACGGGGGCCTTAAGTCGAGCTACTTTCTTTATCTTCCGTCGGATTACGCTACCAATAGAAACAAATGAAGTCGAGTCTATCGCTTCCCACCTTTGGATGTCAATCCCAGATATCGACCCATTGAGACCCGATCCACCGGAAAACATGATTTCTTTCGCCCCTCGCTCTCCTCCTTACTCTAGCTCGATTCTAGAACTATTTGAGTTATTACTCTAGCAAGCTGATTCCATCAAAATTGTAGGGGGAGGGCGGGTTTATTAATTCACTTATTAATGAACTGCTCCCCTACAATAACTAGAATAGGGGGGTGGGGGGGGGATTCTAGCAGGTTTATTAATTAGGCAGTTATTCTAGCAACTATCGAGTGTTGACTGGGGGCTGATTAATTGCTAGAATTAAGAGGGCCCCTACTATTCTAAGGTAGCGGCAATTCCCTGAGAACATTAGCGGGTGGGTGGGAAACTATAGTTCCATTGGGAGGGAGGGAATCGTCAGTTCGCCATTTATCCTCCAGGGGTTCATCGGCGAACTGATGATTCCCACCCAACCCTGAATTAATATAGAGGGGGGGGTGGGGGGCTAAGGTTCCCAGCGAATTGCCCTGGGGGGGTGGGAGGAGGAGAGTAAGGGGCGTTGGTAGGTTCTTCCTTCTAATTCAGCCACCGGAGCGGACCAGTGGCGGCATGGAGGAGTGAGGAGGAGTGGGCTGCTTTCTCTCAATTCCGGGGCACTTTGTCCCCGGCTGCCTCCCCCCCACGCTCATCACTGCGAGAAAGGACCCGCTTCAATTTCATATGTGGGCTGAGGTGTTCGTGGTGGAGACTTCCCCTTTTCCCTCAGCTCCCCAATCCGAGAGCTTCTCCTCGCAGCCTCCTCCAGTTCCTGTTCGTTAAGTACGTTCCCCTCTCTTCCAGCTCCATCTTCCGAGGGCAAATCAACCTCTGCTGCCTCATTGTGGGGAGTCCATTATCTCTTCTTCGGGTTCCGGCATCACATCTTCTTCTGCTGATCCATCGATCTGGAGCATCCGGCTCAACATCTAAGGACTCAGACTCTTCATCCCGACAACTAGAATTGCATCCGACTCCGGATCTGGATCACGATCATAAGCATCAGGATCTCGCTCTCGAGCATCTGACTCTTCACCTTGATCACGAAATTGGGTGGGAGGGAGGCCCGAAGAGGCCCTTTGACTTCCCCCCCGGAATTAATTAATTAATTAACCTGCTAGCCCCCCATAGAATAGTAGGGGCACTCGATAGTTGCCATTAATCAGTCCCAGCCGAATTGTAGGGCGAGCCTATAGAATAATGGGCATTAATAAACCCCCAGTCCAGAAAATGTCGAGGGCTTGATTGGAACCTGCTAGACCCCCCTCCAATTCGAGCAGCTTGCTAGAGTAATAATTCTAGTTGCCCTCGATAGTTGCTAGAATCGAGTGAATAGTAGGGGCTCCACTCGATAGTTGCCATTAATCAGACCCTGCTGCCATAATTAATGGGTGGGTTGTTCGTCCCGATCGGGGTCTCATTGAGGGCTCTCTTGTCAAGTGGAGGATGTCTTGTCAATCAGCGAGCGGTATAAATCCGAGGCTCTTCGATCTCGTCCGCCATATAGATATAAGGGGCCTTCCCCTGCCTGTAGAGAGCCTTCCCGGCCGGCCCCTACTATAGAATAGTGCCGGCTCGATGAAGAGCTTGACTGGAGGCCTACTATCTAGCCGGGGCCCAATGTAGTACCCCGATAGTTTGGATGGGCGTCAGCCGCCAATCTCGATCCGGTACTTCTGCGCCAAGCCCCTACCTATACGACTGGGCCCTATTCATATCCTCCGCTCGCTACGATATAGGCATGGCGCTGGAGTTGCTATTGCTGTTCCCATGGAAGTGTTTGCGAGTATGGGGCGGTCAGAGATTCGTACATTCACAGCAGCTGGACGACTCGCCATCATGATCGGTCCCGGGCCCTTCGGGGGCAAGAGAGATTGGAGCGAACCCAGCCTGTGATTCGTATCATAGTCCATCCGGCGCCCCGGCTAGATAGTAGGGCTGCTCATGACTGGATCGGTCGGGGCGTGTGTGGGGAATTACTATAGAGGGGGGGGTGGGGGGTTATATTGCAACCAGGAATAACTGGGAGATTCCCGGAACCCGAATATGGCAATAAATGAGAAAGAAGCGCTGCTATGGGGTAGGGGCCGAACGAACATATTCGTCGGTTTTATTTACAGGGAGGGGGACTGCTATTAGCTATTATAGTAGCGGGGTGTTCATGGGGAATTCTATCTCCCAATGCAAAGCGAATGCTTTGGCCCACTTGGCGAAGGGCCCCTACTATAAATCCACTCGCTCCCGGTCCTACGCTCCGAAATAAGCTTTCCGAATCGATCAATTCATCGGACATTTCATCCGGTAGGGCCTTTATTTCGATAGATATTTCATAGTTGATGGCAGGTTCATACTATTTACGTCACATGAGTGGCGTGGGGGATAAAAAAGAGGCTTGATAGGGGGAGACCTAGAGATAGAATTCCCCCCCACCCGGGGGCCTCTCCTCCTCCCACCCCCCTGCGGTCCTACCATTCCCCAATTAATAGTTCCTTCCCTTACTCTAGGCTAATTAATTAATTAATTAATTAATTAATTAATTAATTAAGGGCACCCTGCTTCATAATTAAGTGTGCATTCATAGGGACTATAGTTGGGGTCTTCCTATGAATGCACACTTATTAATCAGCCTGCTAGAGTAAGGCAGGTTGCTGCCTCCGGGAGATAGGATAGGGAAACCTATCCCAACTATAGATGCGAAAGCTGCGGAGATAGAGTGGATAGAGAAGAAGGAGGTATGTTACGTATAGAATCTGGCCCCTTAGAATAGTAGGGCTAGCGCGATTCTAGATCTATTTTAGCGCAAGCTTTTACTGGAATGCCCATTATTCTATAGGCTCGCCCCCCTACTATTTGCCCTTTTTCAGATTCTTCTAGCGAGCTTATTAATTAAGTACCATAGAATGCCGAGGGAATGCGCCCCATAGAATTGTAGGGGGCCCGGGGGCAGTCAAGCCCTCAAATTCTATGGAGTGCCCCTGCATAGGAATCTTTAGTTCCCCCGAGCCAGCCTTGTAGGGGTTATTCTAGCGTCATTCTAGCGGGCTGATTAAACAGATTAATAGGAACTATAGTTTCCTAAATGTCCCACCCTTTCATCAGAATTCTATTGCGTTGTGTCGTTGTTTCACCTTTCGCATCTCCACCGGCACTAATGGTAGTAGGGGCATTCCCACTCTATAAACGGTGTAACCAACTACCTTCTCCGAAACCGCTGAGTCACTCGCAATAAAGGAACCAGAAGCGGATCTCAAGAGTAGAACAGAGCTGCGGGGATCCCCTACTATAGTGCCGGGAACCGGCGAGGCGGAGCTTACAAGCTTAAGAGTGGTGATAGGTAGGTAGGCCTTTCTGTAGACGGGCCCTTGCTTGGAAACACAAGGTTGATCGGGGAACCAATTGAATCAACTCAAGCGCAGCAAAATTATTGATTGCCAGGAAGTGGGATTAGTAGTGTGATTCGTGTTTGCAACCACCTCCTTTGGCTAGAAACTCATATGGGTAGGGGCGAGGTAGCACAGCTCTTCGAGAGGGCCCCACCCCTTTAGAATAGTTCTAGTAGGGGCCCTACCGCCCCTACTATCTATAGGCAGAGATAGGTAGTGGGATCAGAACGAGAATGCGAAGGGAGTCCACTCTCTCTCTCCGATAGCCAGGATTCTCCATCCACTGGGTACAGAGGCCGGTAATATGATGGGAGTTCCATTCGCCGGTGCTTACTACGGTGCCCCACCCCGCATTAATAATATTAGTTGAGTAATATGATTGACCCAGTCAGTGCACTGGAATAGATCAATTGCTTGCTTGCGAAACCCACCCCCCTGCCTATCCGGTCCGGGGGCTGGCGCAAATGATGGCGAAGCCGCTGTTGCTGCCGCGTTCAGAGGTCGCCACTCAATTCCTCTTATAATAGTAGGGGCCCGTAGCATGCACACTGCCATTATGGCAGCAGGGTGATGTGTGTGGGGATGGGTGGGGGGTTCTATTGGCCCCTACTATTCTTAGCCAGGCCCTACTATTCTAAAGGGCCGGGCTTCGCTCTCATACTAGATATCTTCCCGGTTCCGTTCTCTCTTGGTTAATGCCGCTAGCCTACTATCACATATGGCCATAGTAGGAAGATGATTCACGATCGGCCGGGATCGGCAGATTCTTGAGCGGAACCAGCCAACTCCCTATAGATAGTAGGGCAAAACTCCTTCCATGCCGGAAATGGGAGCATACTCTGAACGGAGCGGTGGGCAGCAAATAATTTCGTATAGTCAGGGAAATGCCGCTAACTGGATACGCTTCTTCTCATGCCAGATCCGGCCTCATTCCTAAAAACATGGGAGGGACGGACAATAAACAGGTACGGGGGCCCCAGTACGGAGCTTTATGACTCTGCATGCAGAGGCCCCCTACAATTCTATGGGCCGTAGGCAGACCTACTAGTAGAGCCCAGGTAAGGACCGGCCCATGTGTATGTTCGTCACTTCCCCTCTTCAACCATCTCACTCGAATACCAAGCCTATGCAGAATAATTCCCCCCCCCTTCATAACTATAAGAGGGTAAGTTGTATTTGCTCGATTCTAGTGCGGGCTGATTAATTGACTAATTAATGGCGAGGGTAATATTGAAACGCGGGGAATAAAGGCGACAACTTTCTTCTCGTAATAGAATTGATAATCGCTAGGTGAGAGAGAGTACTATCTTCGTTGATTCTATACGTCACATGCCTACTATACTCCCCCCTAGATTATAGCCCTTTCCTTCGCGTTGCCCTGAGAAAAACCATCTAGCTCATAACCCCAGCCTCCTCCTCCCACCCAGTAATTAATTAACCTGCTAGAATAAGGCGAGTAATTAATCAGCCCGCTAGAATAACCTGCTAGATTAAGCTAGAATGACGCTTATATATTTCATTTCCATAAAGATAGGAATGATTGATTGATATAAGGGAGGCTTAAGTAAGGATAACTAGAGATATAAGTCAGAAAGAACCGCTAACTCTAGGAAAGATTCATATCTAGGCCCTACCTCCAGCAGCGATATAGCCGCGGGGACCTATCACCACAGGGTTCTCATCAGCATAGGTATCTACTCTATCAGCAGGCAGACAGGACCTACCTCCAGTGAAGCAGGGGTCTACACGCAGGGACCTAGCCACACTGGGTTCTCTCATATCACCAGGCCTACAGAACTACCTCCACCAGGGATCTAGACGGAACACCTATCTGCACTGGGATCTACCTGCTGGCATACAGCCAGGATCTAGACGCTTCTCACTGAGCTACCCGTATAGGGACGAACAACACCACATACTCCGCTACCGCATAGGGCAGAACACCTTTACTCCGCATGCATAGGCAGGCCACTGGCCTAGCTACCTGGTTAGCTTGACAAAGGGACGCAGACCTATGATGATTATTCTTCTTATGATTTCTCAGGGAGGCAGAGACCGGACCTAGTTACATAGGCAAGCCACAGGGACGCAGACCTATGAGGCGCGCTTTCCCAGCCAGCAGCCGGTACTCCCTCTATATTCAAGTATGTAAACGTGATCTAGGACTTTTATAAGACGTCGAAATGGATACTATCTCTGGCTAGTTACCGAAGGCTTTCCGGCGAACCCACCTCTTTGGTTTTGCTTGGGTGAACAGCCCAGCTCAGCGAATAGGCCGTTACTTCCTTTAGACCGCTAACTCTCGCTAACTCGACTGACTGATTGATGCTAATCCGTTTGCGTAGCGGATAAAGCCCTCTTTACTTACCCCCCCACACACAAGCCTGCCTTTTACTTATAATGCATACCCAGGCATATCATATCACAGGTACGCCTAGCTACTTAGGTGGGCATATAACTTCCCTTGCTACTGAGACTGAGCCACGCATACCTAGCTACTACTGAGCTACGCATAGCATAGGGCGTATCACTTCATCCACCAGCATTACTCCGCATAGGCATAGCCCTTCTATTTCTTCCCCCAAAAAGCAGAGAGGTGGGCATAGCACGGGTACGCATACCTAGCATAGCACAGGTACACATACCTAGCTAGCTGGAGGCATAGCACTGGAGCGTCCCTAAGGCAATGACATATATAGACATATATATATATAAAGAAAGATAGAATCAGACGAGCATGCCATCCTTCCGATAAAAGCCAGGAAAAAGAGAATGAAAATATATCTCACAGGCCAGAGAGATTTGTTTCATTATATAGAAAAGAAATTGCGAGCACGAATTAGGGCAAGCTCTCTTCCTGGGGTGGCGCCTAGCAGTATGGGTACCTTCTAAAACTCACCCTCATCCGTCGGTTGCAGCGTCTTCTTTGGGAACAAGAACACGGGTCCTTGTGCTGTGGCCATGGGCCCAATCCAGCTTCTTTTTATTTCTTCCTTCACTGCTTTCTCATTGAGTATGAAGGGCAGAGGGCTCACCTCTATCCGGTTTCCGCCTTCCATGATAGGTCGGATATAGCAGCTATCTCTTGTCACCTCGAACTGGAGCCACTGCTGATAATGGTTTATGAGATGTCGGGGGACCTGGACTTGCTCTTGAGTGACTTCAATCATTCTGTCATACCATTCACTGAATTATTTTTCATTGAATTCCGACAAGCCTTGCGACTCCTCGAATACCATGAAATCTGCATCTATAGAATTGCGAACTATAACTCCGGGTGGGTTTGGTAGCGGTATAGCTTATTGTTGGTAGCGGTAGATTATTGTTTGGTAGCGGTAGATTATTGTTGGTAGCGGTATAGCTTATTGTTGGCATGTTACGTATAGAATCGTCGACTGCCTTTAGAATAGTAGGGCTATCGAACTATAAACTATAATGTCGACCCGGGAAACTATCATTTGAGTGATTATCCGTCTCCCTCAAATTATATGGGCGATTATCCGTCGGGGATAGTTGAGTAGGAGACGGATCGTCGAGTTCTATACGTAACATGCCAGAAGGGTGGGGGGCCCCCTGCTCAAATAGCCTATATATATATTGCCTCCCACCTAACCTCAACTATTGAAAGAAAGCCTCCCGGGGCCTATAGCCCTCAAGTTCCCCCGGGCTACGATAGTTCGATTTGGCTCTCTCCCACCCGCTCTCCCGCCGCAGTTGGCTCTTCCCATCCACCCGATTCAATAGCCGGCTCTCATAGAAACCTCTACCTATCCGATTCCCTCGACATAGATGTTGGGTGCACGCGAGCTTTCAAGGTTGATCCACCAGCCGGGAGAATAGAACCGATCCCACTATCCTCCCATTCCAACTAGGCGATCGTGGTTGGGAGGACAAGAAAGCCACTAGCTGTCGATCCGAAACCAGAAAGGCTAAATTCTCGATTCGAAGTATCCGACTCCCCACCATCTCCTACTGCCCGATTGAACGCTTCCTCCCCAACGACTGATCCCGGGGTGGGTGGGAGGACTAAAAGCTGCACTGTAGGGTTGGCGACTGATCCATTCTCTGATGCAGGCTACCCGAATCCTTCTCCTTTTCATCGACCATCCCACCTGCCTGCGAGGAAAAGAGATGAAGTGGTAGTCCATCTTTTCAGATCCCGAATCCCATCCAGCAGTTTCATAAAGGGTTTCCCCTCCCCTGCCTATCATTCCTCCTTCCCTGCTCGACAAACCGTTCCAATCCGGCTTTTCTCGCTGTCGACGAGAAGATCGATCAGGGAAGGAGGGAGACAGCGATCCGACTGGCAGGTAGCGAGACTTCTTGTCCCTGGCTCGACGCCGCTTGTCTCCGCCTGAATCTTAAGGTGAGCCGATGAACCCGAGAAAGGGCGACGAGAATAGCGAGAGGACTTCGCCCCTATCGGCATTATTGAACAGAGGGAGGGGCCTTGGCGAGGCAGGCATAAGGGAGGAAGTCATCCTCTACTTCACAAGCCGTCCCTCTCCTGATCGATTCGGTGGGTGGCCCCGATAAATTAAAGGTGGGTGGGCGATCGACTGCCTATCTCTCCTATAGCTGGCCAGTTCAAGGCTTCCCGCTTCCTTCTGGGTGGGTGGGGAGAGAGAACTGTTCCTGCCTGCCAGTGTTGGCCCCGCCTCCCACCGATGAGATGGATGAGATCGATTCTCGCTACCGATCTTTGTTTCAATAATCGGTAGGGAATGATCGGCCGGGTTTCTACCGATCCTTGTTTCTTGGCGGACAGATCCCCTCCCACCCCCCCCCCATGCCGGGGCAGGGCAATGAGAGAGATAATGCCAAGCAGGGCCTCTAACCAAAGCCGGGCCCCTTCCAACCCCTTCCCGGCCGAGCTGATCCCTTATCGATGTACCGATCATAGGGATCATCGGTACGCCGGCCTTCCGATGGAAGGATTGAAATAGAAGAGATGGGGTTTTCTAAATTGCCCATTGGGGAATGAAATCATCCCAACTGAATTATTTCTACCGATACTACCAATCATCGGTGGTGGGAAGGAACAAGATCGGTCGAATAGAAGCCAACCTTTCAGCATTAGGATTAGCGGAGCCCGGCCTATCCCAATGCTTCTAGCTCTCCCTATCCGGTAGTCGGATCAGTGAACTGATCGAACGGTGGGCTAGTGGGATCTGGTAGTCGGATTAGTGAACTGATCGAACGCTTCTCTCTGCAGTAGCGCGGATAAATTCAGTACCCGCTAATGGTATTCTCTCTACTGCCCACCCCAATCCATTTTATAGAGGGGGGGGCGGGGGCTACAGTGAGAGTGAGGGGTAGGGGCTACCATTCCACCCCACCCCGCTAGTCCGTCCTATAGTTCTTGTGGCAACTATCCATCCATAATTGGAGATTCTATTCCGGCCCCAACCAACTTAGAATAGCGGCTAATTCCGGCTACTAATCTACCGCAACCGCCCCATAGAATTTGCCGGGTTAATTAATCAGCTTGCTTTCATAAGGTGGGAGTTCTAGTTCCGCGGGCCCTACCCATAGAATTTGCCGGGTTAATTTATTAATCAGCGAGAAAGTTTATCGCCCCGGCCTATTTTAAGCGGTTCCGAGGTAGTTTATAGAATCTCCCGTAACGGGTTGGGAGGAGATTAGTTGTGGGAGTTCTAGTTCCTAGGGTGGGGGGGAATCATAGGGGCGGGGGGAATTCTAGGGTGGGAGGAAGGTAGAGGGTGGGAGGAAGGGTTGGGGGCCTGGCCAATGAAGAGTGGAGTGGATTCATTCGGTAGGAACGGGATAAGAGATACGGGGGTAGGATATAGATCTTTGACGGCAGAGGTAGGCTTCAAGCTATTGATTTGATTGATCGTGATCGGGAAGAAGATGGGATGCTTCGCGGGGATTTACAGACATTGGTTGGGATGCTCAGGTCGCTGGTGCCTCGATCAATTCAAGCAGGAGCGGAGGAACGATCAATCAATAGGTGTACCCATACGTGTACCCACACAGCTGCACAGAAGGAGGCAAATGGATGACTCGAGTGAAAGTTGGAATTGAACATTGAAAGCGGTGGGGTTGATCCAATGGGATGGGAACTGAACCAATGAGAAAAGGAAGGTTGGTTCCTTCCCGGCGGCCGGTGTTCAATAGCTTCGAACTCAATCACTTCATCAATCAATTCCACAGCTGAACCCGGTTCGTTCGGGTCGCTATATCACGCCTTCCCGACCCGGACCTGGATGCATGCTCCCTGCGGTTGTTGCATCCGAACCAAGCTTCCTTCCCGAGGCGGGCCGGTAACTTCGCCCTGATAGGCGGATCGAATTGGAGAAGGTTTCTTGGGAGGATTTATTGGACCTCCGGGTTATGGCACTGGTACTGCTGCTGGATCGATATCTTTCCGTGAGACCCGGGTCATGGCTCACTGGCTGAGTGGGGTCCATCTCCCTCGCCTCTAAGGTCGGTGTTTGAAGGAATCTGGCTCTCTCTAGTCGATTTATTTGCCGATTGCCCCGAACCTGACTGGTTGAGCCATTGGATCGGATGGAGAGGTGGAATCATGATTCTTGCTATTCCTGGAGTAGTGGTGTGGATGCGGTGGAGTTAGTTCCTACTTCTTCGGTTGGTCCACTGGATGCTTCTGATGGATCGAGACCCGGGAACGAGCAACGACTTCACTTCACCGCCCGGTCGGAGCATCTGTTGTGACAACGTACATAATGGATCGAGTTGGGACACACCCCGGCCGATCGGATCCCCTGCCCGGCACTTTCTCTGGTCGAGTCGAGGCTTGTCTGGAATGAACAACGTCACCGGCCGGGGATGGGAAGCTTGAAAGGTGGTGCAATCATTTCTCCTCGATCTCGGTTCTTTTCTCCCATTCCTCGCTCATCCCGGGTTCGGAGCTATGGAATCATAGGTATTTATTTTCTTCTCTTCCAATTGATTGATTCGTCGCCGTTAATACGTATATTAGGATGGAATTCCATTTTTCCATCGAGACCAAGTAAAAGAAGCGTTTCCCCATTCTAGGGCAGGCGTTTATAGTTCGATAGTTTTGATCGATTCTATACTACACATGCCTACTAATGAAGAAACCTGCTAGAATGACGGGATGGGTGGGAAAATATGAAAAATACCTGAAACAAGTTGAACTTTTCAGTACTTGAAGTTTGCTCGCTCGCTTCTACCCCCACTATGGATAGGCCCCCATTGATAGATAGGCCTCCGCTACCTCTATAGTGGTGGTGGTGGCCGTGGCCGTGGAGCGGTGTTCTCACTAAAACGAGGGAGAGGCAGATCAATCCTTCTACAGCGTTCTAGTTGGAATGGGCGGGGACTATAGTCCTTTCTAGATGATGGTAATGGACCATAACGGATTCAGGATTCACATGCTTAGCACCGAAACCCAGTGCTCTGGCCGTACTATGTCCAGTAGAACCCGTCCCCAACTAGGTTATTAATAAACATAAATCAATTGATTAAGAAGGAAGGGCTCAATTCAAGACTCTAATTGAGTTGGGTGATTCCGAGTTACCGAGCCGACGACGCTCTACTGTTATTCGAGTTTTATTCTTGTGCTAAACTATACTATAGTTGCACCGGCACTCTTCTGGATGACCGAAGAACCGCCCCATCCGATGCTGGTGCTAGTCATTCTTTAACCAAGTGTTCGGGATTTGCCCGTTCTGATGGGCTTTACAACTATAGTTCACCTAACCCTTGGTTTCTCCATTTCCAGTGCTTCCATTCTCGCGAATGGCCGACCCTCCGATACCAACTCAAAAATAGGTTGGAAAGGTGATGTTCATCTACCTATTCCCACACCAAATAAAGCCTACAACTATAGTTGTCGACCCCGTAACATTCATTTTGAATCAATAGATTCCCTGCCGGGAATTCAAAGGTTAGATTCATTGGTTTCTCATCCTGGTTACGAAAGAATTCTAGTCGACTTGAAGAGGATTTTCTTTGTTCGGAGAAAGGGCCCCTATCCTATCTGGCATTCGTGTTCAATCGCCAGATATATGGATAAGGGGAAGGACCTGGGCTGTTCTTCTTCGCCGGACCTGGTCCTTTTTCCAACTATTATCCCAAGCTTCCATTCCCAGTTGGTTCAGTCCGGCTACCCACTAAAATGATGTACTTTACGGAGAGGGAGAGAGCCCCGCACATCCTAACTTCCGATCAAATCGTGACCAGGCAACTTGTAACTAACAGGCGATAGTGACCGGCACGTCGAGCCTCATGTCATGGTGTATTGGTATCAGCTGGTGTATTGCGATAGGAACCGGTACTTGAGGAGCCTCATGGTGTATTGGTATCTTTGATCTCTCTTTGTTCACCCCACTTCCTTTCCACTTACTATAGCTTCTAGCTGGTTCCTTTCTCATTACTCGAGAAAAGAAAGCAGGCGGTACTAATGCGCGGTGACTTGCACTACGGCCTAGACGCCCATGTTCCCGCTGTTATCTCCTCCCAACCAGAGCTCAGGGTTAGGCAAAATGATTGGAGAATTGAACTCCAAAGATATCGATCCGCCGATAGATACCCATTTCCAAATTCCAAATTACTTTAAGATAGCGATCGATCCGCCGATAGATACCCATTTCTTCAAATAATTAAGTGGTACCCTTATCCACCCATCGTTACAAGCTGAACCCAAGAATGCTGAACCTAGCCGTGATTTCTACCCCTATCCATCAATCGTTACAAGAACCTTATCCATCCATCGCCCACCAATCGTTACAAGCTGAACCTATCCGTTATTCGTAGTGGGCACCGATCCATCCGTGAGGCACCTATCCGTGATCTATCCGTGATTCTGAGTGGGCATTGGGATGCTGAACCTATCCCCGTGATTCTTAGCTTAGTGAGCATTGAACCCGTGATTCTGAGTGGGCATTGAACCATATAAATAGACCATATACGATAGTGGGCATTGAACCCCATATACAATATCCGAACCGAGTTTATTAGAAATGTATTCGGAAATGGCCAGGGACGAGGGTAGTTCAAAGGACTACTGACTGGTTTGATCCCGATCTCCATCTCTTACCGTTTGTTCGGGTATGAGGGTGAGAGTTGTTTGGTAGATATGTCATTCATGTGCATAATCATTTCATTGGCAATGGCTTGATGAAGAAGTGGAAGACGAATTGTAGTAGTAGTTGGAAGGGTGTGTAACTATTGAGTGAGTGTTTGGTGTGCACGCACGAAGTCAATAGCATTTCCCCTCCCTGAGAATGTGCCTTCCTCCGAATATATATATATAGCGCAGAAGCCATTTCAATAGTGTGAAGTTGGGGGGAAACCCCACATATTGAACCAAGTATCATTCATACCACTTCACTCATGAATTCCCGATGGAAGCAGTCATTCAAGGAAAGCAATCAACCAAGAAGGCCGGCAATCAATCAATGTTTGGAATGGTTTCAATATTGTCTTTATTCCAACCTGTTCGTTCCAGGAATTGACTAGAACCCCAGCGAACTCTAGTTGGGAATGGCATGTTACGTATAGAATCTGGCTTCAGAAACTTCTAGAAATCGGATGGTAAGAAGGTTCCCAGACTAATAGTAGGATAAAGGGTGCATCGGAAGGCACCTTTGCTAATCTACTCAAGTAATATCATTCATTTTCCCATCCTTGCTTCCCATCCTATCTTCGCCAGATTCTATACGTAACATGGGTGGGTGTGGATATAGTTGGCGGGAATAGAATGATTCGCTACCTCTTGCTCCTGGATGGAGTTGCTCCAGAAACTAGACTTGATGGTGAGAAGAAAATGATTGATGGGATGCCATTGTTACGATGAGTCAAAAAGTGATAGAAAGGAGAGGTTTAGATGCGTATACCGGAGATAGATGCGAATAAGCTTGGTGGTTCCACCGCACCTTAAAAACCCTACTATTTTCCTCCATTCTAGCCGTTACACCCTAGAATAAGATATTCCCACTCACCCACGTACACTCATTCTGCCGTGTTTGAGTATGAGATCCCAATATCCTACGGTTGCTAAGCCCAACCTACTCATATTCTTATGTAATAGAATAAGCTTTGATCCGTAAGAATGCCCTACTCCTTCCTAAGTACTCCCTCTATCGATTGATAACGATTGGAGGGTTGCACCTAGTGGAACTGAGATAAACGGTTATCCCATTTCACGAGCAATAGAAATATCTACGTATCACCGCTGGAAATGGGCGGATCGGGAGGATGCATGGATAGAAGGGTAATAATATCCCAACCCAGGGTCTGCACCAGATAATTCTCTATTTATTGGTGCAGGGCCGCTTGTTGTTGAAGGTCCGATGTTCCTAAGTAGATCATTGTATTATCGTCTCTTATTCTCACTGAGAAAGAGAATTTGATGGGAGGAAGGAATAGACGGGTTGGCTTATAAAAACAACAGGAGTGGAGTTGGTAATACGTCGATAGTTGTTATTGAGAGAACTCGACTTCAGCTTCCGAATCTCGAGAAAGGTTTGCTCAAGAGAGAAACAAGGGTGAGAGACAGAAGTTGTGACGAAGGGTAAGCAGACCAATTGGATCAGTTGTGCATATTTTGTGATAAAAAGTCATAGCCAATTGAATCGAACCTTCGGTAAAGTACACCGCCTCCTTTTCCCGTCGTCGAAAGTAAGTGCCTTCCTGTTTCGGCGGAATTCATAAGCAGAATCCCTTTTTACCATCATGTACGTAATTTCGCCAGCGAGCTTGTTTCCACACAGGTTTCGATAAGATAGGTGGGCGGCTAAGGTAATGGAATGCTACGAGAAACCGCTGCTTTCTCACTTTTCGAACCAAGTACACCAATTAGTTACAAGGTGCTTCCTCCATGCTCTATCTTAACTAAGCTTGGGTGAAACATCACGATAGCAACACCAGTATTATAGACGTATTAGCTGATGCTTCCAACCCCGGCACTCATAGAATAAAAGCACCTGAGAATGGGAACGGTTGAGAAGTCACTCGAATTGAACATAAATCTGGTGCATCAATCCTAAATCTTGACTCGTTTTCACGTTCCTTCTCCCGGCCACTACCCATTTAGAACCCGGCCCTCTCAACTCACTTTATCCCCTCAACATCAACTTGATCTTCCGGTTCAATCAAAGAACCATGAGCATGCGGTATTAATCCATGGTACCGGCCTGGCATGCCACACATTCTTTCACTCTGCCTGCGGGAAAGGTTCAAAGTAGTTGTGGCATCAGATGTGCGGGCGGCAACACGCATGTTTTGTCAGAACGATTGGTCGATCTCCCCCCTTCGTTCTGTTTCACTCCTCTCATGCCACCTCTACAGAAGATCACTACCGGCACCAGATGGAAAAGATGACTGACCTGGAGACTTGAGATACAGAATCCAGTCTCTAATACGTAATATCCTGCACGATAAATGCTTGATGCAGTGAGCATTTTGGGAGAGATGGAGTGTGGGTGTAAAAGGGGGTATAGTGGGGTGCGTGGTGGGAAAGGAGACGCCTGAACGCAGCAAACAATAGATTGCAAAGGTGGGTAGGGAAAGGGGAATAGACTTTAGAGTCCGATAGCCATCGATTCGTAAAGCGCATTACTTCAAAATGGTTCGGTCATGAAGCATTATCCCTGACAATTTGACGCTGACTAACCTTCAGCCACCCTTCGCTATCATTCTGTGCGGACATACATCTTTATTCCGCTCTCTGCAATCTCTATAGATGCTGACCCGCCGAAAGATGGGATAGTGAGAAAGAGAAGATGGAGCGGTTGGCAGACACGCGGTTGTATAAAAAGCACTGTTGGCTGCTAAAACCCCGGGTGATATAGGTCAATACCAGAGGCTTGAAATGAACGAGGTCTATTTCGTCTCCAGTCAAGCTTATATTATTGAAAGCGGAACAAGGTGGACTTAGTTGAGCAAGATGGGATTTCTAAGGAGTGGGATGTTATCAACACTAGTCTGGTTATGGCGGAATCAGCTGATTCGACTCGTTGCTGGACCTACTATAGATGGAACGCCCGCCGCCCGGGCGCTTTGACCGGGGGAAAGCCCACCACGATGAAGGAGGGTTATAGCGCTGCCCTTCAGTTAGTAACAATGGGGGAAATGGGGGTAGAGGGAAGCGAGTGGGGGGAGTCACATACTCTTTCAGGTAGAGACGAAAGCGATTCTACAGGCGAACTATTTGCGTGTATGGGGGGGTTGGCAGAGGCAGATATGTGATGAAGTGTACTTCCATCCCTGCTTCATGGATGAACTCGTAACCCGGAGCCTTTAGATCCCGCGATTCGCCTATCTATCTCCCATTCCGTTGCTTACAGCTTACCCAATAGTGAATCATTTCACGGTTCCCGAACCTTTCCCCCTCCTTTCTCCCGGAAGGGATGAACGGTTCTTTCATTGATAAGAGTGTGACTGGAAATAATCGTTGGTTTTACCGACGAACTACGTGGGCATTCTACAGTGAAGTGTTTCAGTTCAACAAACACTGAATCCATAATTTATCTACCTTAGGCTAGTAGGGGAATAATAAAGAATAGGGCCTGATAGTTTAAGCTTTGTCCTCCCATTACCCTTCTAGCCTCTCCGTACTAGAGTTCCCTGGGGCTCCTACCGCCCTTACACCCTCGGATGGGCCCCAGGAGAACGTCCTGTAGTGGTGGGTTGCCCCTATTATTCTATTATTGATAGCCTCAAACTGAGCTAGACGAGCTTCCCTTGCCTTCGGTTAGGAGGTGGTGCGTGCTGGTGAAGCGGTAGTCCATCCATTTTGCCCGCAGGCACCCCCTTCCTTTCCTTTCTACCCCTACCCCCTACTATTTGAAGTTACTACAATTCTATGGGGCTAGAATAATAGAATAGGCCGGGGCCCCTACCCCGGCCTATTATAAGGGTAAGGGCCCTACAATTCTATGGGGCTAGCCCTTTAGAATAGTAGGCCATAGCCCGCCCTATTCTAAGGTTAACCCTCATCTTCACTTCGTGAAATGAGTGAAACCCGTAATCTTCATTTCATGAAGGATTCCGTTAACCCTCATCTGAATGCCCTTCTTCTCTATCCGAAGGCCCCCCTTCTATATTATTGTAGGGGCCCGTATGAATCAACAGCTTAATAAGATGAAAGGTCTAAATGGAGATCTGTAATCTCCATCGATGCAAGGGAATGTGCAAAAAGTTGGAACACTACCAAGGCCGGGCCTGATCTCTGCTCCATCCACCGGGGCTACTAGATGGAATTGTAGTATAGGGGCTGCCATAGAATTTGAGGCAATCCCGTAGTGGGACAATGAAGATTCATGAGTTTCGGATTCGGAAGTGACGCGATCTGCAGTAATTGCTAAGGCATGATCCTTCTATCACCTCCTTCACTTCAACCGATCAAGGTCCCACGGGGTTTTCCGTTCTCCGATGTCTGGTTTGGTAGCTGCCGCCCGATTTCTGGTTTGGTAGCTGCCGCCCCTTTTCATTCCATTTGGTAACCGTTTCCGAATCAAGGCGGATCGATATAGTCAGCTGGCTCCTGCGTTCTATATACGATCGACCTTACAGGGCCCTTGGCGAATCAACAATGAGGAAACCATTCGGGTCTTTAATCTACTGCCGGCCAGTTGCCTCTTACGGCTTACGATATGCCCTCCATGCTTAAGTAACTGTCCCGACCCGGTGCTTCACACCTACCACGGTTCTCACAGGATCCTTAGCGGCTTACTTCCTCTGGTATTTTCTCCCGATGGTTGCCTAACGACTCTACCAGACTACCTCGTACTCATGGAGTCTTTGTCACATATCCAGAGCTGAAACCGCCTTTGCCTCGATTCACTCCAGACCGTCTTCTCGGCCATCGCTTATAGAGATAGGTTCGAGTCCATCCAGTCCACGGTTGCGTCCCTTGTCGTTCAGAGAGCGGGCCATTCTTGAATCACTCCCTTCTCCTCCGGTTAACTTCCATGCGTCGGCTTTACTCATTGAGCACTCCGTGAGGACCAGCCCGATCCGCGGTGCCATTGGCCTCCTTCCCTTATTCGGATAAGGTTCTACTTGAAAGACTTTGCACTCTAGTTTTACACTGCACCCCGATACGTAACGATCTTGCACTCCCAAACCTTCATTAGTCGCTGAAAATTCGGAAGGTTCCGTGCATTCGCCTAATCTAAGTGCACGTAGTTCCTCCTTTGGGGTTCAGCGGTAACACTATTCTCTACTACTTGTCTATCGCTCATCGCTTATCATACGATGCATCTTAGCCAGGACCAGCAACTGCAGAGACGAAGGAAATTGACTTTGATCCAATAGCAAAGGCGGCTAGAGCACGGGCATAGGAGGTAGCACAAGCGCAGGAAGTAGCTATATAGAGAAAAAAAGGAAGCAGCCGATGAAGCAGCAGTTGACTCATTAGCAGTGGTCGATGAAGCAGTCAATTCTGTTGTTGAAGCAAGTGATTCAGAAGTTGACTGAGTAGGTTCAGTAGTCTATTTAGTCAATCCAGTTGAAGCATCACCCGCACTAGCAGAAGCAGTTTCAGTTCTGCAGAGATGGATTGATCGATGGAAGGAAGGGGCATTAGCCATCTATACTACACATGCCTACTTGAATCTGGGTTAATGATAGATTGTTGGGATCATTGTCTGGTTCGTATGACTGTGAAAGTGACCGGCCCCCCAGTCAACCCTTCCTAACCCTACAATAATCTGAAGGGGGGTTCGAGCCCTTCCTTTGCACCTTCACTACCTCGCCCCCCTACCATTCTCTAGGCGATTCTATACGTAACATGCCCGACTAATGAACCGATACCCGATAGAGAAGTTGAACAAGGTTTGATTAGACTGCTGAGGGTTGATCAAAAGTATGGCTCACATGACTGCCTAGAGTTTATTTGGCCGACCCAACTTAATTGGACCCGCCTTATTAGATTATGAATGTTACGTATAGAATCGAGAATAATCGCCATAGCTTTTTCTACTAGAGTTCTTAAAAGAATGGATGAACTAATTCTTTAAGGGCTTAGGCCTGAGGGCGGTGCATGAAGTGTTCTGCGAAAATGAAGGTTCAACTGCACAACATGATCACATACGTAACATGAGTGGGGGGGGCCGAATAATATAGAATGGGCCGATCCATCCTTCGTTCGAACTATAGATAGAAGGGGGAGCCGGGCCGGAAGGAGAAGTGTTTGTCTCGCTGACCTCCGGGACCGAAGCCCCCCTATCCTCTGTAGTGGCCCCTCTGCATGCAGGACTAGAGTTCTCTGCATCTGGGTCTTCTGCTAAGATAACGAATGGTTCATCAGCAGGATCAGCTAACTACCGAACCTCTGCATGCAGATGAAGTGCCCGAACTAGAATAGCAGTTGTGGTGGAGCGGTGTTCTTCTGCAACTGCAGAGGAAGGGCATTAGATCTATCCGGGTTGGTCGAGCCCAACCTTCTATAGTTGGCCCGCCAAGATAGATAGGGCGGTGAAGTGAAAGCCCTACCTACCTAGATTAGGTGTTGGTCGTCGATCTATCCGGGTTGGTCGGACCTCTACCGCTACTAGAATTGCCCCTTCAAGCTCATCATTGGCACTCTGCATGCAGATCGGGTGAACCCTATGGCACTATTATGAATGTTACGTACAGAATCTAGTTCATATAATATAGTTCGACTATAGATAGTAGGGTGTTTCCGAGTTGAAGTCCTAACCGCTGAGCCTCTAGAATTCCCCCCCACCCTGCAGGGGGTATACTGGTAGTTGTCGGATTCAAGAGCCCTATAGATGGTAGGGGCTTTGATCGATCCTTCGGGCTTCAGGTAGTGATCTTATAAGGAATATAGGTCGGTGGCGGAGCCTGGGCGTAGAGATGAAAGGCTTTACTATGCAATGGGCGTCTCCATCCTCTTTAGCCGGCCCCCCGCTAAGGTAGATGGGGCACTATAGCTCCAAGTAACCGCTGGCTTCGGTCCCTTGCTAGCTTCCGGCCAGCCTGCCCGCCCCAACCTTCTATAGTTTAGTTCGAATTAGAGTCCCGCCCCACGGCTCTAGTTCCAGTTGGATGAAAGTCCCCGCATAGATCGATCCACCTCTTATCCATATAACCCGATAAGAGGTTTAGGCCCAGTAGGGAATAGATCGATCCACCTCTTATCCATACAACTCGATAAGGGGTTTAAGCCCGCCCCGCCTAGATAATAGCGCCCTAGCCGGTAACCTGCCATTACCCCCAACAAGCATGGCCAAAAAGAAAGAACGCACCTGCTTCCCACGACACCGATTCCCCAACCCTCTCCCATCTACGACGCTTTCTACTCATCACACTCACTCATGCAGAAGCACCAGAACGGCATTTCAGCACCAAACAGATCATCATGGATAGGGTACGCGCCCTGCCAAAGAATCATCATAGCACGCGAGAACCATGAAGCCAACACCATTTCCACGCCGCCCTTCAGTGCTCCGACGCTTCCAAGACGCCGTTCGACGCATTCGCCAAGCCTTTTTTCCGGAGTTCCCAGGCAGACAGACAGTGTAATGTCTCCACATGGTTCTCCGCCGTGCGCTATGCCCGCAAGGACGATCCGGAACTCTTGGTGTTTGACGGAACAATGGTCGGAGTTTTCCGACCGCCCCCTTAGAATTATAGGGGCCGTAACTACAAGGGCGCCGAGTTGCTACATGAATTGCGAAACAAGCACTCTTGGCCGTCTTAGAGGATCCCGACTTCGCCTATCTTGCCCTTAGACATTACCACAATCTACAGGAGATGTATCACTATACCGAATGGTACACCAGCCTACCTCCTCTAATACCTATTCCCCAACGACTCAGCGTTTACAGCAACTGTACACCCATAAAGGGAATAAACTTTGCTCCCCATATGAACCACAACAGCTTCCCGGACTATACCAGGTTCTACAGTGGCTCGCCAGGGAGCTCAGCTACCCACAGGGGGAAGGAAAAACATTGGAAACCCACAGTTGCTCATTCTAGGACAGGGGCTCTTCACCGGCGAAACCCAGTTGTTTCACTATCGCGTCCCAATTTGACGCATCTATCAATCACGCGCGAGGCCCGGGGGCCGATAATCTTTTCGACCTCTTCCTTTTCCCCCATTTCTGCAGAGGCCCTTAATGAAAACAATTGGGGAATATGGATCCAGCTACTCTCGGGACAGCATTGTAACCTACCCTGTTCCTATGAGCGCCCCCTTATTTCAAACAACGAAACATACCCATAGTACTTACTGCCAGCCCCGATGACGCCGTTCAGGCCACGGACGGCGACGATGGATACCGCTTTATCCAACCCATGCTTCACGTAGTCACTCTACAAAACCCATTTCACCCCGTTTATGAGCAGGACGGCAATGACACCGCCGATGCAGGGGCGCATACTAAGAAAGAACGCCCCTCGAACAACTTATCCGACAAGAACACAAACCGGCCACACAGGGCGGGGGCAGTAGTAGCCTCAGCACTCCCACGGAGGCCCAGACAGAGACCCAGTCAGACAGAGAGCGGGAGGCATTAAACCCAGAGGACAACAATGCCACCCAGCGTAGGGGCGCAGCAAGAGCAGACACAGGACCCGCACCAGCAACAGCAAGAGACAGCTGATCCCCATTCCCATTCCTAGCACCTAGTTACTATTCTCTCTGTGCTGGCGCCCAGTGGGTTCCTTAGAATCACGGTGGGTGGGGGCGAGGGAAAGAAGAAACATCTCTGTTAGCGGGCGATAGGAAGCTAGTTTATGAGTGTAGTAGTGATATGATAGAAGTATTTGAAAGAGGAGCGGAGCGGCCGGGCGCTATGCTACTTTAGGTGGACAATTGAGTAAGGGCTCTAGGGGGGTTCGCTCTCCTAGGGCGCTCTGTATCGCCGGGGTGGGTTTAGAACGAATGTCGAACGGGATTTCCACTAGGCCCGAATAGTAAGTCCTTCCTTGATCGATTTCCAGTGGAAGTGCGACGGGCGAGCTCGTCCCCCTAGTGGACGGCTACGGGGCCGAGTCACACTTTCTTTCTAGGTCGCCCGCGTCGCAACTGACGTCGGGAACGAGCACCGGAGAAGGCAGAATTCTCCGGTCGGGTCGGGATGAAATTAGGGGGCCTTGATGTAGAAATTAGCGTGAAGGCGCTCTAATAAAGATCAAGAGCTAAGGTTCCTTCCTGGGCGAATCAACTACACCTGCCCGAAATGAAGTAAGTCACCACCTGGTACCAAGTCCTAACCTGGATCCTGGGACAGTCATTTCCGCTTTCGAGTGAGTCAGAAGGAAGGTTGCTTGCGCTTTTGAGTGAGTTGAAGCCAAAGGAGAGGGAGGTGCTTGCGCTTGCATCGATCCAGTGAGTGATGCCAGGAGAGGATAAATGACCAGCACCAGGCCCAGTTAGTGATGATCTCCTTCACCGTACCGAGGGGATCGTGGGAAACAACTATACACTTACTACGAGACTTCCCCGGAGATTTTGTCCATTGTAGACCCTTAGAATAGTAGGGAGCCTGCCATTTCTACTAGAAAGAATAAAGGAAAAGGTAGCTCTTCCTACCTCTGATTTGGTTTATCGCACCGACCAACGTCTTCTCCTACTTAGGTCGATCCTTACTCCACTCCGGGGTGAGAAGAAAGCCGCCATTGCGGGAGCAGCCCTACTATCTATAGGGCGCACATCTATTATGTGGCACCAGTTTCACGTTTCGGGTAGCTCCGGTGCATTGGGACGATTGGTTACTCTTCGATTCCCTCTTCTATTCTAGACGGGCGAATTGAACAAATTTTGTCACTATCACTCTAGTACCGTAACAAATTGAATTCGTTAGGGATCTACCGGCCTTAGAATAGTAGGGGGGCACTGAGCGCCTCACCCGGTTATCCCGGAATACGGCAACTACGATCTATAGTGCCTCTCGATCTCGATAGCTTTCTAATCCTACCTATCCCGGAACTATTTAACTCCCTCCCACCCATGGTAGGAGGGAATCGAGAACCACTGATCAACTGAACAACAATAGACTGGTGGCAAATGAAGATCGAGTTCCGAGTTATCTCTCAAACTGCAGCTTGCTCGAACAGAAGACTGAAGGAACTCGTGTGGACCACGAAACACATCCGGGCACCCATCATAGCGTCATCGAGTCACTACACGAACACGCGTACCCAGAACTAGAATTCCGGAACACACTAGCGTCGCCTGTACGCGGAGATTAGATAGGCACAAAGAAGAGAGAGCTCATCGAATCACTATTCTATTCTCCTTTCCCGTCTGTATGTGGTACACGCACACCAGGCCCTCTGGTTGCCCGGTGCACCGGACTTCGGCGGGAACTAGAGTGGCAACCATCTTAGCGCCTTGCGTTCTCGCTTTTGAGACCATCGCGCATGCAGGAACCGCCCTCTCTGTCAGCTGGGCGTTGCAGTCGACCGGTACCGGCAGCTACTATTCGAATAGCTCGGCTGTAGCAACTAGAAAGGCAGGCTTCGATGGAGCAGCTAGCGAACTATAGAACTATGAATATAGGGGGGGCATCACCCCCAGAGAACTATAAGAACTTCGGTTCGGTTCTCCAATTGTTGAATGCTGTTCATCGAGACGCTCATCTCGTTGATAGCTGTAGAGAGAGCTCGACCGACAAGGCCTGCCGGCACTCCAAAAGGACCTTGAGGCGGGGCTGCCCCACCTTTCATCAATAGCGGGCGCTCGACCGATAGGGCCTGCACTCCAGCTCCACATAGCCTCCGCCTCCCACCCACCCCTAGGGGCCTCCCACCCCCCCCCCCTCTATATTAGTTCTCCCTCCCACTGCACCGGGTTTGAGCCTTGGGTGGGAGGATAGCCGTAGGGGCCCACCCCGGCTAACCAGTTTAATAACCAGTTTACTAAGTTACAGTTCCTCAAGCATAACCAGTAGAGACTACAGATCCATATCCATAGCCAGCAGATACGAGGGTAACAGTACGGGTACCGGCAGTAGCATATCCAAGTACAGATCCTATGGAGGCAAAGGTATTAGCATAGCTAGGACCAGTAACAAGACCAGTCAACCCACCAGCATAACTACCAATGTCAGTAGCAGCATAGGAAGCAAGGGTAGATCCAGTCGAAGGACCAATAGATTAGTAGCTAAGACGGGTACGGATTAAGCATAACCAGTAGCACCTGTGGCATATTAAGTGCCTATCAACATATATAAGCAAAGGCGGAGACAGTGGCATAGGCGGCTTCTCGGGTTGTATAACTTTAGTAGGGGCTGGCCAGTTCCGTCCAGAATTCGAGACTGCCCTGTCCTGGCCTGTCCGTCCAATAATTATTCCGGCTTGTTCAGTAACTAGTTTTCAAAGAGTAGTATTTATCCTTCGTGTTGCCCCCCGCGCCTGTGACCCGGGGACCCAGAAAAAAATGAGGAATGTTACACATTTCATTAATAGCCCTACGGGGCACCCCCGCCCGGGATCCGAGGAGCCCGACCCGGAGGCGACAATAATTGAAGGGGGGGGCTTCCATCCAACTAGAATCTTTTCCTGTCTTGCCCGTCCATCCATCCAATAATTATCCTTTCTCCTTTATCAGCCAATAAATAAAGAAGGGTATCTCCTCACTGACGTAATACCCATCCGAGGCCTCACTTACGTTATACCCATTCGAGGCCCAATACACCACCCCGCTCTCTCTTCCCACCCACCCGGCCGAGGTAATATGATAGATGCCTCCTCCCTATAGGCCGAGGTAATATTATTGAATTGATCTCCCCGGCCTTCTCCGATGCCTTATAATAGTAGGGCCCAGATCGATCTCTCATCGATCTCTTATCGATCTCTCCCCCGTACCCCAGATCGATCGTCGAACATTTTCGTGCTTCACATCCGCTTCACATCCGCTTCTCATAGATCTCTCATCGATCTCTTCCACACGACAGGCGGATCAGAAGCGTATCATAAGCGGATCTTGAGCACCTCCCTCGATATTGGGGAATGACAGGCGGATCTTGAGCACCTCCCTTTCTGATATCGATCTCTCATCGATCTATTATCGATCTCCCCCTTTAGAATAGTAGGGATCTCTCTTCCCATTGTTCTGAGTACAGATCGGGGAGGATGGGTGGGAATAAAGGCTCTCAACAGGGGGCTAACCTCGTGCCGGAGGATTTGAATTGGATATGCTCCTCTCAGCACTGCTTGTTTCTACGTACATAATAATAACACTCCGGAGCCTTTATTTCCTACATTCGGAAAGTGGCTTAGTGACTGGACCCGGTACACTGTTTAGAAGCATGAGGAGAGTTAGAACCGAAGGATCTCGAGCCATCCGGGCATCTATTTCTTCCACTGCCGGGGTCGACCCAACCAACGACGGGGATGGTGGGACCATATTGGATGGGTTAGAGGAGGGAGGGAAGGTCGATCGGTTGCCCCAACGACTTAAGCGGGAGGGGGCGATGGAGAGAGATGCGGTCACGGAGGGGCATACAACATATTCGTCGGTGAGTCCAAGAGGGGAGGCGAAGAATTGAATCGATAGCTGGCCAAGAATCGATAGTCGACATCCCGGCACAAATTATTTCTTTATTGCTGGCCGACCACCCCCATCAGCAAGTGAACCAACCTCTACGGAATCGAACAGTCTCTTATTCTCTAGCAGCATCGGATCCAGGAACGGATGGAAAGAATGAAGAACAGTCAACTTCACTGCCTTCACCGACCTTTATTTCTGTTGCCGATGCCCACCCGATCGGATTAAACAACCACGGCTCCTCATCTTCGCTGAGAAATGAGCAATAGTTCCGGGGTAGGGGGTAGGGGGGAAGAGTCTATACGTCACATGGGTGGGTGGGAACTCTAGTGCGAATAGTAGGGGGTTCAGATTATATACGTAACATGCCAACTATAGCAAACAAAATCTGGGAAGAATAATCTAATAATAGGGGCAATTCGTATAACGTAGGTGAACTAATTCTCCCTCCCCAACACCCGTAGGGGACCCCGGCACTAATTTCTATCTTGCGTGTGTGGGGAATTACTATAGAGGGGGGGGTGGGGGGTTCTATTGCCTACCTCTGTTACTCCTTCACAGTATCTTGGTCAACTACATGTGCTAGTCTCGATGCAATGGCGGTTAGATGCGTGCACGAGTGTATCAATGAGACGGTCTCGATCGAACATGGGATACTGGACCGGGCTATTGAACAAGAAGGATGCTAGTACGGGAATTGGATTCGGATCCGCGGGGACCGACACCACCCATAACCTGGGGTTATGCCAATAAATGAACTTCCGTTCAACGGAAACATGCGCTTCCAATGCCCCGTAGGGCCGCATTGGGTCTTGAGCACCCACGAACTTCCAATTAATGCCTGCATACTCCTGTCCGACTCCTGTGCCTATCCATCATTTAATGAACCAGCAGCACCAATTGACGTCGACCGAGTAGAGGGAGTGGCTCCGCAGCACCACGCTAAGCGGCCCTACTATTCGCGAGGGGGGTGGGAGCAGAAGCAGCTTTTGTCCTCCCACCCACCCCAATCTATAGCCTCCCACCTAATTCGAGACGCCTGCTAGCCCTTTAGAATAGTAGGGGGCTAGCCCTACTATTCGCGAGGGGGCTTGACTGGAGGGGCCCCGACCGAGTCTATGGCCCGACCGAGCGAGCTACCTCCCCCCGTTGAAAGGGCCCCCTCGACATTCTATGGGTAGATTAATGCGCTTGCTATAATAACCAGTCAAGCCCTAAAATTCTATGGACCCGGGTTCTCGATATTTGCGAAGGGGCCGGAGCCAACTGTTTTCAGCGCCATTCAATCCAGTCGACTGAGTGAACACAGCAACACTGCCGGGGCAGGAGCCTTCGCATCTGATCCTTAACCAGGTCCGGGTGTTTGCGGCACCTGAAGCATCCAAGCGAGACTGAGCCATTGATTCGATTGATTCAGCATCCGAGTAAGCATGGGCTACGGCACCACCAGCGGCATGTCCAACTAGCCATAGAATAGTAGGGGCCCATGAATGCACACCCGCCGATTCGTGAAGTTTCATCAGTAACGAAGCCCTATCCATTACTATCCCACCCACCAACGTGGTTTCGTATTCATATGCGGAACCGGGCTCTTCACCAGCATTGGAAAAATACGGAGATGGCAGCAGCGATGAAGGCCCCTACGGGCATGGGCATCTAACCGATTCGAACATCCAATCTCTAGCTCCGTCTGAGTCTATGCGCATCCGGCCCGTTCCACCTTGTTCCGATGATTCGCACATCCCGTTGTTCCAGCAGACCTCCGGTACATCATCCACACACCGGATGAAGACCCAGTGGCACAGCCGAAGCCAGAAAGCTTGATCCAGCGCCCTACTATTCTAAGGGGCGTTGATGCCTATCCGTCCAGGTAAGAGCCTACCTGTTGCGTTGATTGTACAGTTGTCTTGAAAGACCACCAGCAGCATATCTTACAGTCGAGGATCCAGTTCCAGATGATCCAAACCCAGTTCCTGGTCGTGATCTAGATCCGTACCCATTACCAATGGCAGAGTTCATCGGGGGCGGGGGCAGAACCCACAGTAAAACTTGCAGACTTCATCGGGATATAGAGCCAATACGATGGATCCTCCAGCACCGCCCAGTAGCTCCTTCGGTTAAGCTGTTGATTCTGCCTACCATTCTATAGGGATCGAGAACCTCCAGTAACGGATCCGGAAGCACCCATTGCAGATGCAACTGGGCCTCTGGTAGGCGGCTAGAGCAGCAGTTCCCGATGAACAGTGGAGATCGAATATTCACTTAGACCTTCGTTCGGTTCCGGATCTTCCGGATCCATATGCAGATGCAGGTGCGGAGGTAACAGAAGTAGGAGCAGATCCCCTTAGAATAGTAGGGCATATCCACCGGTAGTACAGCCCCTACTATTCTAAAGGGGATTCGGTTCGAGATGCGGGAGCGGCATAAGCAGGGGTGGATAGACCATAAGTGGTATCACCGATTGCAACAAGGTTGGTCCAGGTCCACTGGCACCCCCTACTATTATAATGGGCGGATACATACCTGGATCCATACCCGGAGCAGCCGGTGGGATATCCAGATACAGAATCAGATGCCCCTACTATTCTAAAGGGGTAGGGATCGAGAGCCATCCTGTGGAGAACGGAATCCAGGGTGAGGAATGAACACTCGACACTATTTAGTGTAGGTTAGCCGATCTGAAGCGCTGGGTCCAACCGTATAATCCCTTTAGGCATGGCTGAGGTGAGCAGAGTTGCTCTAAGCGATAACCGATAACCGGCTTTCCGTTACTATCCCCAAGTGGAAAGCTGCTGCCAATTTCTATCGATTAATTAACCTGCTAGAGTAGGAGAATTAATCAGTCAATTAATTCGTGCCCTACTATTCTATGGATGCGCTTGCACTCGTGCCGTTGCTAGAATCGAGCTCAAATAATAACTAAGATCAACTACAGATCCCCCCCGACCCGGGAGCTATAGTTCCTTATTCTAGCTCGATTCTAGCAACTATTTGAGCGCCCCCTACTATTCTATGGGGATTCCCTACCCCCAGCCGGGGGCTGGGGGCGAATTAATTGACTGATTAATTAAGCCCCTACCATTCTATAGGTAGTCGGTATATAGTTGGAGGTGCCTATGCAGGGTTCGATTCCCTTTGGATCTAATTGAATAGCTATAGAGCGAACGCTCTAAAGTTCTGTGTTTCCGGATTAGATTGCTCGAATTCTCCACCCGCGCCTTAGAATAGTAGGGGCCCTTTATTAATCAGCCTGCTAGAATAAGCAAGCAATAGTTGTGGGAGGAGGATGGGGAGAGTTTTGACTCATATAAGCATTCATACCTCCCGGGCTACGAAAGGACTCGTCTGGATCCATGGGTTTCATTCCTTCACCGGCTGTAGCAGTAGTAGGGGATCATAAATCGGTTCACTAACCAGGGGCTGGAAGGTCCGTAGTGTGGATAGCTATGAGGCGGGAAGCGAGTAGCAATGGGGAGCAGTAGAGCGAATCACAAGAGCAGTAGGGAGCGGTGGAGCGAATCACACGCCTCTTCATGGGCAAGCGACGTATCAATGGCCTACCCCCACCGAGCGACATATGTATGTCCGGAAGAGCCAGCAATTAGAGGGACAGGCCCGGATAGAGCAGCCAAAAGGTCTGACTATCGGGGATCGGCTACCAACGGAACATGATTGGGACCGGGGACCAACAATTATCCCTATGGTTCATGGGGAATTCTAGTTGGGAGGGCAACTATAGGGTGGGCGGGCCCTACTATTTGAAGGGGCCGTTGGTGGGTGGGTGGATATAGTTGGTGGGAGGAGGAGACGCCAGGTAGTTCCTATGGTTCATAGGAAGGAACTATGGGATGGGAGGGAATTATAGGCCTCCCACCCACCCCTTTGTTATCCCGGGGGTTTTGAACGGGTAGGGCTGTTCCCCTACCATTCCCCCCCACCCCCTTTATCGATAGGGCCCTGCCCTACCATTCCCCCCCACCCCTGCAGGGGTAGGGGCTATAGTGCCGGTGCTCGAGTAGACAACCCAACCTATGGCCCTACGGGGCTCCTTTCTCACCGACCAGGACCGGATGTGGGGCATTCAATGTATGCCAGTATCTGCCTCTTCCCTCCCAAACGAATGGAAGGGGAAGACAACTATGCTATTATTTGACTATTCGAGCTATTCTACTCTCCGCTAACGAGGGAAGGCGTCCGGCGACTGACCAACAAGTGGATGAAGAGCGAGTGATGGACCAATACCAGTGCCAAACCTAGCTAGAAATGCCCTGCAGGGTGGGGGGGGCTATATTGGCCCTACCTCTATAGTGGGGGTGCTCCACCAATCAATTGATCTATTGGTTAGTGGGGAGAATATTGTGTCTGCAACTCAACTGTTGGAGTAAGCGCCTTCCTCAATTAATAGTTTTATGTTTCATAGTTTTATGCTCTGATCACGCTCCGGGCTTCACAAAACCTTGAATGGAGGGAGATCTGCGAAAGAACAGGAAGCCCTACTATTCTAAGGGGCGGGTGAGCCATAAAGCGATTTGTAATGGTCGGGCCATCGATTCGGTCATCTCGTCTTTCTCACTACTGGCCCACCCCCCCCCCCCACCACTGTGGGGAATCCCTCTCTTATAACGAATCAATCGATCAGCCGAATCGATCATATTACGTATGCAATACGGAAAACGATCGATCGAATCATACCGGTGGTCGAGTTTTTTTCTAAGGCGATCGCTCTTGCGAAATTATGAATTACTCCCATCCTACTCTTCAGAACCACCTGGATTGTGAGAGTAGCCGAAACCTCTTGTTAATCATCTATCTCGACCCACTATTATTACTATCGTGTCCCCATACCTAAAAGTTCGATCCATTGGGTTCTATTTAGGGTTGGACCTTTCTCGCGCTCCTTTTCCGGCCTACTCTTTATGGCCCCAAGACGAAGAAAGCCCCTACTAGAACGGGCCCTCCCCTCTGTTCTATTCTTCCCCCCCTATCCCTACTGCCCCCAGTCATTATGAGGATTTCGTTGCGAACTGCCCATTAGAATAGTAGGGGCTATGCAGGGGCGAAATGAATTGAATTCGGGATGGGGGGTATGACTTCCCCCATATATATATAGATGGCGGTCGACTTCCGTAGATCGATCCTTTGTATTACATATATATATATATAGAAGCTCTCCTCTAGTTAGTCAGAGCTAGTTGGTCTTGATTGAGAGCTAGTTAGTCCGTATCTAGTTAGTCTTGATAGTTAGAGAGGCTCGACAGAGCTAGCTAATGTCGTTGGCCTATATATCCATCTGGCTCGACTAGTTATGGTTAGTCAGAGCTAGTTAGTCTTGAGAGCAACATAACCCCCCAGAAGCCCATCCCCACACACGTCGTTAGCCTATATATCTACCTGGCTCGACAGAGCTAGTTAGGATATGGGCCGAGGGGAGACTGGACTCAAGCGCAGCTAATAGGGATAGGGGCTCGGGGATAGAATCTATGGGCATAGACGGGGCACCGACGCCTATCTAGAATTCATAATCCATAATCTGAACTATGTCGATCCATAGATCGACGAGGGGGAGGAGCGAGAGCGCCCCCTATCTATGGGGCCCCTATATAGGCGGCTGCTCTTTGTATACACGGCGATAGAATAGATCCCATCTATATATAGAGGGGGGGCACTCGACCGCCCCCCGCCCCTATCTAGAGATGGATATCTGGGGAGGGAGAGGGTCTCGTCCGCCCAGATCTCTATAGATAGAGGGGCCCGACTAACTCTATGGAGGGATAGGGGATTCTATAGATCCATCGCTCAATGCAGGGTGGGTGGGGATTATAGCGATCCCGCCCCGGATAGATCAATAGGATAGGGGCGGGGGAGTGCCTCTCTATATTATATAGCCCTCTATCTGGTCAATGATTGGGCGAGAGCCGGGGCTGATGCCGGCTTATGTGTAGGTGACTTATGCATCATCAACTCCAGTTCTGTCTCTGCATTCGTTCCTTCGGAGTCGTGAATGGTATTTAGTCCCATTCGAGTTGATTCAGTCCCAAGTCCCATTCGTTCCTTTGGAGTCATAAATGGAAAAGGTCCTCTAGTTGGTCCCCTACTATCTAAAGGCGGGCGGGCAATGGCTTATGTCTTCCCTCTCGAGTCTAGTCTATCCCGGGCGGGTAGGTAACTGATGTCGGCTCCCCTACGGGCGAGTGAAGTCGGCTCCCCTGTGCATGCACAGGGCGGCCCCTACTATTCGCCAGGGTGTCAGCTCAAGTACGGGAATTATGTCGGCTCCCCTGTGCATGCATGCACAGGGCGAGAATCCACTTGTTCGGTGCTCTACTCGTTGTTCTAGTCCGGCCCAATGGCCTTTATCCCCGCCCGGCTCACTCCACTTGCCGCCTAGGGTTGTTCGAGATCCGGCCACAACAACTCTATTAGGGGGTTCGGGATGTTCCCTATTTATCAGAGAGCTCAATCCACAGCAACTATAGTAGGGGGTTCGGGATGTTCCTCCTTATTCATTCTTGCAAGAACCTTTTCTTTTCCGAGGACTCTAGTTGGGAGACTGGTACTTCTACCCAGATCATACGCCTATAGTGAGAAAGAGTTTTGCTTTGCAAACCCGTTACCATGTTGTCGCGATCATAGGGTGTTCGCTATGGAGTACTTCAGGCAGCTAGATCGGCTCAACAACGGGGGGATGGGCCGAAATAAAACAGGGATCTACTCCACCTCCATCTCTTTTGGCTCCATCACTATCGTCAAGAGGAACTATAACTCGTGCGAATCCTTGAACAAATGCAAGCGGCGCTTACTCCACACCAGAATAATGATGCATGGGTGTATGATCGACTATAGTGGCTCCTTCGCTGCAGTCCTACAAGAACGAAATTGAATAGACCTCCACCCTGCAGCGAGAGCGGACCCGACATCTTCAGGCACAGAAACCCCGATGAGCTATCTAAAAACGCAACTCAGGCGGAGGTCAAACTAGCTGTTGTCCAAACAGTCATGCAAAAGTACTTGCAGGAAAAAGCCAAGAAGCTTGCACCTGCTCCTCCCTAACTCAGCTTCGTAGAAAAGAAATACGAGTTAAATCCCTTGCATGCCGCACAGCAGCTGAGTGATGAGATGAGGAAAAAAGTCGACGAGTGTACAGATATAGATAGGGGGGGGGGCTCACACAGTTGGTGGAGCAATATAAAGATCGAGACATGGTGGCCCCTACTATCTATAGGGCGTTGCGAGTTGGGAGACATTTTTCTCCCCCTTCATCTCCCAGATGTTTTACCCACTTCATCCGCTTTGGTCTCCTATGGCCAAGCGCAGTCCAGATAGATATATAGGCCTTAAAACTGCTCCCTATTCCTTGGTCTTGTGAGCCCTCTACAGAACCCTAATTAATTCCTGCATTCCCTGCCCCAGTGACGGTTCCTCAGCAAGATGCTTGGCCCTTCCAGCAGATTACTGAGCAGTTCCAACAGATTAAAAGAAAAGCGAATTCCCATTATGCATGCGCGGGCTTGGTCCCAACATCCTTTGATGGCCGTTCCGCAGCCCATGACACAGTTTGATTCTGCCAACCTCTCTATGCATTATGGGAGCATGGTGTCGAGGGTGCGGATACCACTCAACCAAATGACGGCGGATGATTGGTCATAGCTGCTGTATCAATGGAGTTCAAAGATAAGACCCCGGAGACTGACATTCAGTACCATGACCACGAGAGAAAAATGATCTACACTGAACTGAATGCGGCTCTTGAATGGGACAAGGAACGCCGAGAAGAGAAGATTGCCCTCTGGCACTATTGTTCTGCAGAAGCTCTTTACCCAAGAGCGGAACAAATCAAAAGCACTCCGAGCTCCTACAGGCCCAACAACAGATTGTGGACCTGGAGGAGGAGTCTAAGCACAAGCAGCTAGACCTAAAAAACAACTACCGCCCCGGAGGAGCTCAATAAGAAGACTGCTTCTCGAGGCTAGGATGAAGGAAGCAGAGGATAAAATGAAGCAGGCCGAGACGTCTGGGAATGTTGCCGAGCTAATAAAGATCCTATACACCTCGTACTAGTCAAGGGTCACTTCTAGTGTGTCCCACCGCGCTCTGCTTCTCCATTGGAATCTTCAAAACGAAGGTGTCTGACACACAGAACGCGCTTTGGACTGCCCTGGCTGTAATAACCCAATGGTCGGCCTATCAAGGTTTCAGAACTGGCCCGGAACCTCTACCCCGATCCTATACGTAACATGCCAACCCCTTTAGAATAGTAGGGATCTACCGGGCAACTATAGATCCCTCCCACCCTGCATGCATGCAGGGCCCCTCAAATTCGGCTGGCCCTACAATAATCTACCTCCCTGTGCATGCACGGGGGGGTAAGGGGGCCCCTACAATTCTATGGAGCCACCCCCCCCCCTGCAGGAACTATAATTCCGCCCCTACGGGCTAGCAGGCGTACATTAATTGACGTGGGGGGGAATTCTAGTTCATGGTCCCACCCTGCATAGGCATGTTACGTATAGAATCTGGCGAAGATAGAGAAAGACACCCTGGAAGTCACCAATTTAATCCGTACCATTGCCCTACTCTCCCTACGTGCAGTCAGTCATTGTACCAGTACCATTGGATGCTTCCCCCCACCGGAGATAGTTGGGTGGGCCTCCCTCCCACCCTGTTTCCGAGTAGTACTGCACCGAATACGATGGAGAGGGAAGATTATCATGCCGGGACTTACGGGGAGGCCCTATATATCATATCTGTCGAAAGCTCTTCAATAGCCGTTCTCGATAGAACTATAGATTCGGAACTAGAGCTAGTTTCTATGAGCTGAGGGGGAGGCCGATGGCCTACTCTACTATAGAGAGGGAGAGGTGAGACGGTAGGGTGAGAAATAGATGGGCGGGTTCTGCGGGAGCATCCATCTATTCTATACGTGATATGACTGATTGTATCACATCAGAATAGATGGGTGATGGATGATCGCCCATCCCATATATAGATAGAGATAGGGACCCATATAGATAGAGGGGCCTTCAAACGAGCATCATCGGGTTGTTAGCAGATCATAGATATGGCGCCCCTATATATCCAGTCCAGCTGGAGATATATCTATATCATCTGGGGGCGGCTATCCATTGATATCTTATCTATGGGCCCCCATACCTCTATCTGCCCCTATCTCTACTCCATAGACGTAGACGGATGGATCAACGGAAGGATGCTCGACTATAGACCGACTATAGACTGGGGGATATAGATCTCCCGAGCATGCAGATGCCGGGCCCTATCCCTACCATTCCCCCCCACCTAGGTAGGCCGTCGGGCCATATAGGTAGCCGGGGCCTCGACAACCTCGAACTATATGTGGATAATACCATATATCGTTGAGGGGAGGGGAGGCCCATATATCTAGAGGGGGAGTGCCAACTCTATAGCCGCCCTCGATCTCTCGAATGATTCGGGATCAGATTTGAGCAGCATTCATTCCCAGGAGAAGAAGCAGCACCCCCCATAGGGCCGGATCAATCCATCCGAAGCCCTATCTATATATGGGTCCACGGCATCACTATTCGATCCGGCACTACTCAGAGGAAGGTGGTCCGCACACACACGGGTGGGTGAACCGGGGAAGCGGGCTTGCGGCCAAACCCCCTATATCTGTGTGCGTGCGGGAACGAATCGATGCATCACTCCGGAATCGGGGAGGGTAGGGGGGAGGCGAATCCTGAATCCGTCTGCTAACTCGGCCGGTCCCTATATCAATATATGGGTGGAGAACCCACCGTATTCTTGCAAGAACCCAGTTCAAGATAGATGGGGTGGGTGGGGGGAGATAGTTGCTGGAGTCAAGGCCCCAATCAAAGCCTCCCTATCAATCAATACGGATGAACCTGCGATACATGGTTGCCGTTTCTCTTCCCCCGATCGGCGATTCGATCAGTGAACAGGATTCGATTCTCATATACTTAATGCGGAGGGGCGGCCTGAATGCAGTGACTATCTATAGCCGAGAGGAGGCGGACTGAATGAATCGCCTAAGCCCAAAGATCAACAAGTTGCTTGCTCCATTTCACAGTCATACGGGATTAAACAATTCTATCTCCCACCCTGTCCCTCTAGTAGATAGTAGAGAACTGGGGTTCGCTGCTGACCGTCAAGGCAGAGACCTAGTAGAAAGAAAGCGGGTTCGCTGTTTGTGGTTCTAAACACCGATGCCTTGCCGGCCTATCTATATATGGGGTGGAGGTATAGGAGATAGCGAGTGGCGGAGTGTCGAGTGGGTCGGCATTGCGCTCTTATCTCGCGGATATTCAAGAGCCTGCCACGCCTTTAGCCCCCCCACCCACCCCCCCTTTAGAATAGTAGGGCTCAGTGCCAGAGGGGCGTAGGTGTTCGGGGAGGATCCACTACAAATACTACTAGATGTCTGGTGTGGCCCCATCGTTTCCTCGGGGTGGGTGGGAGGAGATAGTGGTCGGGTGGCATGGCACCAAGCAATGCGAGAAGTTCAATGTATATGGCTATCAGGATATGGTCAGCTATCGGACTAACCGGCACTAGAGGGGGTTCCACTTTCTTCTAGCAGGCGAACTATATCTCCCACCCAACCCCAACTAAGATCCCCTACACTAGTGCTTCCCACCCTCCCTATAGTTGGTCTAGTCGGTATCCCCCCTACTATTCTAAAGGGGTGGGGGGCATAGTATGGCAGTGGGAGGGGATTTGAATTGCCCCTATTTTAGGCATTCATACATACCTTATCGAATACCTTCTCGGCTCGCGATCTCAACCAAACCTAGACTACCTATTGATGCTGCACTCTATATAGTAGGGGCCCTACCCATCCCGCCGGGCTACAATACAATCACCCCGGTGAACCCCAGGCAAGATGCTGATCAGGATATATACGTAACATGCCCCCCAACTATTGCTTATTCTAGCTTATACTAGCGGGCGCATCCTTGAGAACAGTAGGGCACTGATTAATTAAGTGGGCGGGCCCCTACAATAATCTACCTCCCAGGGGGGGCCAGGGGCCGTTGGTGGGTGGGTGGATATAAATTGAGGGCCCTACGAGCCAACAACTATGTTCACGGGTGGGAATTAATGGTTGGTGGGAGGCATAATTATGGTTCACCTTTCTCGGGTTGGATAAATGCCCTCCCTCGGGCTTCATTCATTAATGGTGGGAGGAATTATTCGAGAAAGGGTTGGATAATACTTCTCTACCTATAGTTCCCCCCCACCCGGATAAATCCCTCGGGTTTCATTACTCCATGGTGGGAGGCCCCTACTATTCTATGGTTCTGCGGGTTGGAGAAGTGGGAGGAATTAATCCTACCTTCTCTGGGAGGCCGGCCGCGAGTAATTTCCCAGGGGGAAGGGCGTACGAGTAATTGACTGAACGGAAAAACAACTGCTTGGTTCACTTTTTCGATGTTGTCCGGTACGCCTACAGTACAGCTGGTATCCGTTCATCCCAGTCGTCATGGTTGACTGCACCGACGAAGGTCAGGCCCTGCTCAAGGATCTTGTGAAATGCTTCAACTGTGCCATGCGCTTACGGATGATAGGGGCTAGAAGTGTGGTGCTGCACCATAAACTCTTGTGTAAAGGAACCTAATGGTTGCGCTCATGAAGTGCCTACCTTGATCCGTTGTCAAACTTATAGGGCACCCGAACCTGGAGATGAAGGATTCAAATATGAACCCCCTACCCCCTACGGGCCCCCTTTCAGATTATTGTAAGGGCTGTATTCGTACTGCAGTCTTGAGTTGGTGCTGCTTCTGCCCGCTGTTGCAGTGATGATATATCGGGCGGGCACCAGAATGCCTCGCTGGAGGGTTGATTGGCCCAACCGCCCACTTATAAAACGGTTGCAGCTCAACTACTGGGTGCAACGGCATCTCATCCCTCCTGTAAAGTTTCCCTGTACGCTGACATACATCACAAGCTCTCGCATACTCCTTAGCATCCTTGAAGACAGTCAGCCACCAGAGTCTTGCCCGTCCCTTATGTGTTGTTGCTTTGCCTCCTGCCGTGTCCTCCCGCAACTCCATTATGGCACTCCCACAATACATCCGGGCGTTCGTGATCCAAGACACAGCGCCATGCCAGAGGGAGATTCCCAACTTGTACAGCTGCCCTGCAGGCAGGCCCGTTTCAAAACGTTGCTTCTTCTGTACTTGGGTGCCTCCTTCTGGCGCCCCGTTGTTAAGAAGGTTGCGATATCCTCCGGGAGTCTGGTACAACCTCTATTCTGAACAAATCTGAATCAGGGAGCTGATCATCTAGCGACCCTCCGGACTCTCCAGTCTAAATCCTTTACAAATGATCAGGCCCCACATTGTCCTTGCCTGGTTTCACAACCACCTAGAAGTAAAACTCTTGGAACAAGAGCAGCCATCTACAAATCGCCCTTACAGTACTGATTCGTCCCCTCACACATTGAATCGCATTTAAACACCCCCTACTATTCTATGGCGCAGCATGGGAATCTTTCTCGCCGAAACTCATCTTCCTCCCATAGAATTGTAGGGGCGATTCAGAGACTTGGTCGACGTTATTAGATCTCTGTCTTGTGCGCACTTATTTCCCCGGCACGCTAACGGCGGCTTAAATACTGCACTCCCGTAGGGCGGTCGTAAATGCATCCTTGATCGCAGTTCGACGATTCAAGGTGATGGTTTTACTCTGGGGAGCATTCCACCATAGAATAGTAGGGGTTCGGGAGCATTCTAGTTCGGCCCTACAACTCTATGGGGCAGGTTTTTTATCCTCTAGAGTTCGTTTCTCGTCTATTTATATCTACAAAAATAGATGGACTACTTATTATTTATTGTTTCACCGGGCAGAAAGCATTAGAAATCCCACCCGCCCGATTCGTTCATTCATCTACTATTCCCAACACTGACCTCTCTTTCCCGACTGCAAGGGGGCAAGATGGGGGTAAGCTTGATCCCTAGAGCTAGCCTTTCACTCTCACTGGCTAAAGACAAGGTATCGCCTACCATGAACCCTATGTTTTCCCGGCAGCTTCAGGCGAGCGAGGTAAAAGAAGCCTATCGGTTCTATACCAACGACAGCCGAGGAGGAATGGTCAGATCACTTTCGGTGCTATGGAGCTGGACCAGTGAGCTAGTCCTCCCGGGAACAACTACTCTTTCCTAGGCGCGAATAAGAGGCAGATAGTAATACACGCATAGATCTAGGAATGCACGAGGAGAGAGACCCGCGAGCGCCCCCGATTGGTCGAGCTCTGGGCCGGATGGATACTCCTCGAACCATGAGCACTCGCACTCTCCACTAACTGGCTAACTAACGGAACCGGCTCACGTACCACGTCGAATCGGCTTTCGACCCTGAATTGGGCTTGTGCCTTTCGATCGAGATTGAGTTCGATGGAGATGGAGATAGGTCGATGGAGATAGAGTTCGATGGAGATGGAGATAGGTCGAGTGCTATTAACCACCTTAAGGCTGGGACAACAGGTACTCGGGAATTGAGAAACCGACTATTCTAACAGCTATGACAAACAAACGGGTGCCGGTGGATAGGACAAGCAAGTCTTCTTGTTGCCCAACCGCCGACCTTCTCCCTATCATCTAGTAATAAGATTGGACCCTATCCCTATCATCTATTTTCTTTGTAGAGGAATCGGCGGATAGTATTCATTAGTATTCGCAAGCAAATGGCCCGGGCAACCTCTAGCAGGCTGATGCCATGGCCCCCTACTATTTGAAGGGCGCGGCAGGCGTACATTAATGGCTCTGGGTGGGAAACTATAGGAAACGGTCGAGAAATGGATGCATCTTCGCTGGTCCATATGGATGTCAAATGCCGCAAAGCTGCCCTATTACATACATAATATCGGTGCCCACCTTTCATCATCTTTCGATCAATCGGTAGCGTATCATGGTCATCTCTAGTTCCTCTGGTCATCTTTGATCATGTATCAATCAATTGATTGGTCATACTTTGTGACATCATTCCCCTTCAAGCAGTGGCATCATCATAAAGGTTACCTTCTTTGTGGCATAAATCGCGGAGGGGCATTCATTTGTTACCACCTCATTTTTGCCCTACTATTCTAAAGGGCCCGGGGCATTCGTATTCGTAGGGGGGTTTCACCTCATTCGTGCATCCCATTTGTAGGGATTCGTGCATATACCGCCGATCTTGATCCATGTATGCCGTAGCCATTCTATGTATGCTGGAGCCAGGAACCATTCCATGTATGCCGTAGCTGGTGTTGGGATAGTTCAGAAGGTATCATCGAGTTCCTCTCCCTATATTTCGGTCATGAATGCCCGGTCGAGGGGCATAAATGCCCTACGACGTAAGGTCAATGGGTACATCATTCATATCCGGCTCACCCTGGCTCAAAGCTATTCTCCATTCATCCCTCGGGCCCCTACTATTCTAAGGCTAGCAAGCTGATTAATTACCGTACTCTAACCCCCTACTATTCTATGGGGATTCCCTTCAAATAGTAGGGGGGGTGGGTGGGAGGACAAAAGGGGGCCAGGGCCGTAACCTGAACGATATTGACGGTTACGGGCCCCCAACTATCGAGTGCCCTACTATTCTATGGGGATTCCCTACAATGGCGCCAGTCAAGCCCTACAATTCTATGGGACTGATTCGAGCCCTAAAATTCTATCGGGGTATCTCCCCTACAATCGAGCTACAATTATTATTGGGGGGGGTGGGGTGGGGGGTATAGTTATGAACGGCTCGCATGAACTGATTAATGGTTATTCTAGCGGGCTGATTCCCTAAAATTATATGGGAGTGTGGGCAAATAGAATAACCCTCCCTGCCCCGGTTAAATATTGCTTATTCTAGCAGGCAGATTAATAAGAGGTAGATTACTACTCTAAAAGGGGGGGGTGGGGGGCTAAAGGGCCGCAGGTTAATTAATGAAGGGTGGGAACTCTAGTTGGAGATAGTTGGAATTGAAACTGGATCGATAACTGAATAAACAACGGACGGTGCTTCTTACTATGCCTCTGTAACCACTTCCTCTACTGTTGGTTCAACTGGATATAGATCTGTTCAATCTGAGTCTGGGTCTGAAACCAGTTTTGAGTAAACGAGGTAAACCGTATTCGAGATAGAGAAGAAGGGGGTTCCCACCTTTGCTTCCGCTTAAACTGAGCTCAGTAGTCGCCATAGAATAGTAGGGGCCCGCGGGTTAAGAAGTCGTCTTTCTACGAGCTTATATAAGGTATTCCAAACAAGCTATAGGCTAAATAGATTCTACGGGCTTATATACTCGCTCGCACTTCGTATTAATCCATCCATATACTTAGTACGTATAAAAGGCCCACCTGGGACGGAATCAACGGGATAAACCACTCGGAATTACCTTTGCGACTAGATATAGAACTAGATTTGGAAGTGGAACTGGCGGGTTCTTTATATGGATCCTCTGCCACCTATCTTTCTAGTGATGGTGGTGAGGATGCTGGTTCATATGGCGATGCTTTGGGCTAAGATGCTGTCTTCCTTGTTTGTGTTCCTGTCTTTCCTGCTGCCATCTTCGGTGGATGCCTCTGCTTTCTATGCGACCTATGTAGCTATCTATTGGTGCCTCTGCGGGATCAAATGCCTATGGCTTCCAAAACTCTTGCTATCTCTGCTGCCACCCTTGCTATTGTTTTTGGGACTGAATCAATAAAATAAACTACTAGGTCAAGTGCTTATACCCCTGCTGCTGGGGGAACTGGATATTCAATGGGCTATGACTCAGGATGTTGACCCCGGACCGGAACTGAAACAGGTCCATTAACAAGGACTCAAGCTGGTAGCTCTGTTATTGGCTCTCGAATGGGAACTGGATCCGCCCGTCCGCCCGTTGAAACTGGTTCCCATAAGAAACTATAGGGCATGGCTCTTAATTTATTCAAAGTGGTTCTGTATCCGTATATGGGCGAGATAGTGCTTTTACTCGGTCATCAATGGAGTCAACTTAATCAAGCAGTTTTGTTATAAGTCGGTCCTACGAATGGGGAGGTACTGCCTGGACGTACATATACTAGACTGCTGTTCTCATCTCCGTGTGTATTGCGTGTTTGCTCCCATAAGAAACTATAGGGCTTGACTAGGGTTGGGTCAACAAAGTCAACTGCCTTTTCTGCCGCCGAAGGAACCTGTGCCTCTGCCGCTGGTGCAGATTGGGGAACAAAGGGGCAATGGATTATGGGTAAACTGGAGCTATTGTCTCTCGAATAGGAAGGGATTCCGGTTCATCAAGATGATGGATTTCTCATGGGATCTGCCTTTGCTTGTGCCTTTACCTGTGCCTATGCCTACGCTACTGATGGCTCTCGAAATGATGGGTCTACTGCGTAGGGATCCGTATCTGGTCGGGATGCCGCTGTTAGTGATGCTGGTGCTTCTAGGTAAACTAATGCTATTCAAATTGATGCTGCTGCCACTGCCCCTATAATGGTGAAAATACGGGTGGCAACTACCATAGAATTGTAGGGGCCCTCCCAATGCAGGGGTGGGTGGGCGGCCCCCCCTATTCTAGCAGGCTGATTAATCGACGAGGTAGACGCAACTACCCTTCAAATAGTAGGGGGACGCCCCTACTATTCTATTATTATAGCAGGCGCACTAGAGTTCCCACCCTGCTTCCCAACTATAGTTGTAAGGGTGGGAGGGATCTATAGTTGGTCCCTACCATTCTATAGGCTAGTCGGTAGATAACTATTCTAAAGGGGGGGGGGGTGGGGGGTTCTATTGATCTCAACTGATACGAAACGAATGGAATCTCAACGTCGAACCCCCCCCTTTCTCGGGGCCTCCGGAAAGGAATCTCAACTGATACGAAACGAATGGAATGATTGTGATTGATACGAATGGAATCTCCACTGATACTCAACTGAATGATAGGGCATTGAACCAACCTCCACTCTATCTCTCAACGAATGATCTATGGATAGGGCTGGAACCAACCTCCACTCTATCTATAAGACTGAACCAACCCAAACCCCAACCCTCTATATAGATAGATGGCCCCATCTATAGATATAGAAAAGATCCGTCCTATTATTCTACGTATCGTCTCTATATGGTTGCCGTATCTATAGGGCTTTATCACAAAAAACTGCATCGCTCCGATAGAGAAGAGACCATCCCCGTCCATATAGATCCGATCTATAGGCCATATAGATCTATAGGGAGATACGCTCTGCCCAGGTATAGAGAGGAGGGCCGGACCGTCACTCTATCTTGCGCTCCGAACTAAAAGAGACCGTCCCCCTTGCCATATAGATCTGATCTATAGGGCGCTCCGATACATGAATGTAACATTCTATCTCCATCCATCGAAGTATTATAATAGCCGTAGCATGATCGAATGTAACATTTTAGGATCGCATGAATGTTACATAACATGATCATAGATGGATATGCCACCATCTATCATCTATTATCTACGTAACATTATCGATCGCATGAATGATCCATCGAGGTCTGAGTGGAGCCTACTATTATAGACGACGTAATCTAGAGTCATGCCCCCCTATATATATAGATATGGCCGACCCCCCCCACCCACTATTGGATAGGGGTCGGGATAGGGAGGCCGAGCCATATCATCGACTTCAGTGATTGATAGGTGTTCGATCTACTAATACTAAACCAACTATCTAGAGCCGGGCGGATGCATCCAGTCCAGTGAGCAGCCCTATGTGTGGTGAACCAACCAACTATTGGAGATCCTTGGATTATAGAGAAGAGCATCAGGCCCTTTAGAATAGTAGGGGAGAAGAGCATCAAGCTATTCATCTCATTGATCAACCGGTGATGGAGAATCTCTCGGGAGGCCGACGAACGATAGAACCTTTAGGTGACCCAACCAACCGCCTACGGGGTACCCGACCCGACTTCATTCATGCAACCCCCGGCTCTATATATGGGCCGTATTCGTGCCCCGGCTCTATATACGGCATTCGATCGATCATAGTTTGATTCATGCGATCAGGGCTGTTAATCTATACTCCATCCATATAGCCCTATCGGTGGAGTGCCGACTGTCGGGTGCCTCCCTCCCCGAGCATAGCATATAGTCTATATAGTCTCTGGGCCGGCGGCGGCCGAGTGCCGACTATGTCTATATAGGAATCAATGTTTGTCAATGCCATTACGTCGTACGTAATATCTATATGGATGAGGAGGGCGGCTATAGATATAGATAGTTGGCTCCCTATATATACCCATATCTATAGGGCGACGGCCTACGCTAGGTCAACTAGAACTCCCAATGCAGGGGTGGGTGGGCAACTAAGATCCCCCCCCAACCCGGCCCTACCATTCTATAGGCTAGTCGGTAGATTAATTGGTGGGAGGGCCCCTCAAATTCTATGGTAGTCGGTAGATGCAACTAGAATTGTTACTCTAGCAGGCGGAGGGCCCCCTACAATTCTATGGGGCTGATGCCATGTTGGGGGAGGGAATAATAGGCATGTTACGTATATAATCTGGCGCCATGCCCATAGCTTCCCCGTAGAATAGTAGGGGCCACCCACCCCGGGTCACTTTTCAAGTCATATTCGCCAAACCCCTACTATTCTATGGGCGATCCACCGGGTATGGATCCGAATCATAAACTCGCTATGGGATTGCCACTTTAACAGGCACTGAATCTACTTAAGTAGCACTTGCCTATGACTCCACCTTAGCTAAGGCATACGGAACTACAGATAAATCAGAGCTCCTATAAACACTAGCTGGCATAATCCAAATCAAGCCTAGCCCTTCTACATAGAACCAGATGGATGGTATGGCACAGATAGAAGGTAGGGCTTTGCATTTATTTAGATCGGTTATGGGTCAACCTAAACTGATACTGATGTTTGTAGGTAAACCGGCTCCGGTACTCGAACTGGCTAAGATGCTGTCTCGACTCCTGCTTACTTTGATACTGCTGGCTTATATGCTGGTGGATCAACCGCCCCGGGGCTCCGGAACTGCATCTGCTAAGGACTCTGTCATTTGGTAAACTCTATCTGCACCTGGGGGATCTCAAAAAGTATCTGCCGCTGGTGAGGACGCTGGATAACCAGGAACTGGAGGATCTTAAACTGGATGATCTGCAATTGAATTTGCCTATAGAGACTTTGGAACTGCACTGGCATCTACTGAATCCGGATCTCGATCTGGGACTGGCCCCTTAGAATAGTAGGGCGCTTAAATTGGAACGGAATCTTTCACAGGTTATGCTATGGGCTTTCGAACGGACGAGGAAACTGATTCAAATGCTCTTGCCTCTGCATCATCCCTAGGAGCTATAGCTTTTGTCGGAACATTACCAGGAGCACATACTAATGTTGGAACAGGGAATGCTGGTCCTGGATAAAATGCCCTTTCAGAATAGTAGGGGGCTCTAAAGCTAGAGAATCTGAAACAACCGGAACTGGATCTTCGTCTTGATCTGCATCTATGACTGGGCCATAGAATTTGAGGGGGCCCGCACCTATAGGATCTAAAACTGGATATTAAACTATAGGTAAACTTGGTCAATTTAATCCGGCACCCCGAATTGTAGGGCCCCTACGGGGCAAGGTCAACAACTGAATCAACCAGTAATGGATCTCGCGCCTTTACCCCTGTAACTGGCAATGCCCTACGGGGAACCGAACTTAAGGTCTAAGTGGAGGATATTTTCTCTCCACCGGTGCTGCTACCTTTGCTCCTGTTATTTCCGTTCAAGATCCTGGCTCGTATGCTTGCTCTGCCCCCACCTATAATGACTAGGGACGTAGCTACTGGATGTGCACCTGTAGGATCTCGACCTGCCGCTGATGGTGGGTGAGATGGTGGTGGGTAAGGGGCCGGATCTCCAATGGATGGCTCAATAACTGTCTCTCGAACCGCCCCTTCTATAATTGTTGATGCCGGGCGGGGTAATGTATAAAACTCGAGTAGGGATGCTGCGAGTTTAGATGCTGCTGGTTCTCAAAATGGAATTGGAACTGTAACTGTGAGCTACGGCTCTCCAATGGGTTCTAGGAAGGAACAAAACCAAGGGCCGCAATCTCTGTGTCTGTCTATGCGCGAGGAGCCTATAGAATAAATAGGGCGGCCGGTTTTCTTGCAATAACTGCTTTTCTCTTCTCCCATAGAATAGTAGGGGCCCCTTCGACGGCGGATCCGGGGACTGTATAATCGACTAGCTCTGGATCAATGGGATCCCCAGGATTTGGAACCTAGCGAAGGAGGGCTGTGGATACGTACGTCTTGGGCACTGAATCAACACCTGGAACCGGATCAGCGGGCTATGTCTCAACACCTGGAACGGATTCTTCCACCCGATCAAATGCAACTGCGGGTACCTTTGACCATAGAATTGAGAGGGTCTTGTGCTGCTTTTTAGACTCGGTCAACTTAAACTGCCTCTTCCTCTCCTGCTACTGCTTATGTTTGCGAAGGGCCTCCCACCCACAACGTAACTTATTGGAGGGGGGGGCTCTGTATGAAATATGCATAAGCGCGTGTGATGGTAAAACACCATACAATCTGCGGAGTTCCGGTGTGGAAAAGGCAAAAATCACTCCATCCCCTTTCTTTACTAGTATCATCCTAATATCATCGGAGGGTGGGTCCCTAGTTGTTTCGAGGGGTTACTGCTTCATCAACGGTACTCCACTTCCTATGCCACCTATACCTCTGCTTACCGTGCTCCAGTTAACTCTGCCTTTGCTTATGGGTAAACCACTGCATGCAGAGTGCTACTTCAATTGCTTCAACAGGTGTTGCTTTTTCTGATGATGGTGGATCAATGGGTCCTTTTTCGGGTGCTTTCACTCGGTCAACTGAAACATATGGATCAATAGGTGGCTGGTTCTTCTCTTTTTTGCGATTGGTAGTACAAAGTCGACCGGGTCCAGTGCAATATGTGCTGCTTCTTTGACTCGGAACACTGAATCCACCCCTGGCTACGCTTGCCTTTGCTTCTTCCTTTGCCTATGATGCTTCAATGGTTTATAGTTCCACAAGCCCACTTGTTTATGTTCTTTAGCAATTACTGTGATCCGGATCTTTACATGCTTCTTTTTCCATAGAGTGAGATCTTAGAGGCGCCCGACGGCTTACGATACACCGGGAACACACACACACTAGCAATTCGATCGACTCGCGATGCTATGTCCAGATGGCACGATGTTATGTCTGGCCAATCTCTGAAGGCGGCAGTTAAGCCCAAAGAGCCGTAATGCATTTGGATCTGCTACCGGTGAATCTGGAACCGAGTGAAAGAAAACTGGCCCCTACAATTCTATGGCTGAGGATGCTGAGCAAGCTGGCACTGGCATATTGGCTCTTTATTATGGGTTTTTATATCGATAGGGAAAGGATGCAGTCCTTATGGGCGTCGTCTCCGTGGTAGCTTTTGTACCGGGTGCACTTGGCTATGTCCCTATATCTGGCGCTTGCCCCTTTGCGCTGATATTATGCTAATGAATTATGGCCGACGGTTTATCACTCATCTCGGGAGTCGGGAACCCGCCATTCGATCGTAGTTTGGGGCTTGCCAACTATGGAGGCTACGATGAGGAGGCTTGCCGACGATGTCAGGGTGCATTACCCGCCTCATGACCAATGGCACGTTTGCGTTAAGTACTGGGCAAGCAGAGCCACCATTCATAAGCAGCGGTAGGGATCCTTTCTCGCGAGGTAGACACCAGCCCAAGAACTAGCACGAGTCACGGGTCCAAGTGATTATACCTGATATAGTACCCCCCGGCCCCCCTTTCAATAATTCCCCCCAATTTCAAGAATAGAAAGTAGGGGCCCAACCCACCCACCTACACTATTCCCTCCCACCCGGCTAAGATTCCCCAACCATGTCCCCCCAACTATATCTCCCCACCCAGCCCAGGGTTCATGGGGGGCTAACATTGGGTGGGAACTATAGGCCCCTACTTTCTATTATTGCCCTTCCTACGGGTGGGTGGCACTATCACTATATCCACCCTGCATCGGGGGTGGGAGGCCCCGGCTGGGATTGGTAGCGATGATTCAAAGAGCTTGTCAGATTCTATACGTAACATGCCAGCCACTAAAGTTCTTTCAAAAGCCCGCCCTCATTATTACTACTGGAAAGCTGGCAAAGATAGCTAGCGTTCGGCTCTCCTTTTCGCTAGCGAAGTCGAAGTGAGCTCACCCCCGATGAACCGGTCGATTACTCACTTACTCATAAACCACCCAGCCTCGTATGCATAGCAGAGCGAGGAGGCAGCAGAGCTCGTTCTATCCCCGAACCAATCCATTGGGGAGTCGGAGAGACGCGGAAGATGGTACAACCACCAACGGAGCCGATCCCGCAGCAAGCACCTGAGTATGCTAGCATCAACAGAGGAAGGGGTCGAGTCAGATTCAACCTTCGACCTGGAAGATCAGGGTGGGTGGGCCCCGCCCAATTCTATGGTGGTTGATAGATCGATTTATGTGAAGTAAAGTGACAGGTAGGGGCGTGGAATCTTTAGCCCCATTCACGGCCGGTCATTTATTGAAAAGAGGGGGCCCACCTCTGGAATCAAGTAAGTATAGCTCCCGGAGTTGGTTGAGAAAGCCATGCTCTTCACCGATGAACCGTACTGATCAGCGCATCATCTCTTCTTCCCCGCCTACCGCCGCCCGCCGCCCCAGTTGGGCCTATCTCCGGAACGGCTACTATTCCCACCCACCCTGCCATGGCATCAGCCTGCTAGAGTAGTGCACCACCATCCATGGCACTATTGGCCGACCTACCTGAAGACCTTAACTTAACCGGATTCTATACGTAACAGACCTCTCGATTCTAGCACGTAATTAATGGCAGGCGCCCCGGCCGGGGCCAGCCGCCCCCCCTATTGGAAGATTAGTTGCCGGGGCCCACCCAACCCAATCTATAGCCTCCCACCCACCACTATCGAGCCCCACCCAACCCGGCCATAGAATAGTAGGGGCCACCCACTCATGTTACGTATAGAATCTGGCTAATGCCCTACTCTCGCCCTCCACCAGCCGCCCCCCCTATCGGAAGATTAGTTGCCGGGGAATACTAGAATAAGCCGGGGCCGGCACCCTACCTAACGTCGATCGTTCTTGATTTCTTAAATCTCAGAACCGGCTACGAACAAGTGAAAGGGGGCCCACCACCCATTCCTCCCTTCCCGCTCTACTGAGGGCAACCCCCCGCCTCTGCAGCACGTCAAAGCTATTACATGACCCGACTGCACACAGCCATGTCTCCCGAACTGAATCGATACATATGGCCGACCTTCTTGCGCGCTCAAACTAGAATTGGGTTTCCCCCGTTTATGGATAGATTCGGGACTTCCGCGAAGGACGGACTGGAGGGGGAGCGAGGACTGTAGTGCGATAGCACGTCAGGAGCGAAGCGTACCCGGAAGAACGGAGTCCCGAAGTGGATGTCAACCGAAACATCCATAAACGGGGGAAAACCTTCAGATCCGGTCTTACCCGGCGGCCATAATCCGTCTTTTATCCTGTCGGTTTCCTGTCGTCGCCGTCGGGGTGGCTTGCTGCCTTCAAACAAGTGCTGTCGCCGCCGTCACCACCGTATCCATGTTCTCGGGGCCCGGGAGGATCGATCCATTTGTTGGGGTTCGCGGTGTGAATGGTCGCGCCGGCCGCTTACAACTATATTGGGGGGGGAGCGGGCCGGGTTAACCGCTATCTTGGTTACGCACCGGACTCCTAACGGGAGGCTTATTCGTGAAGGCTAGGTCATCAGCCATGCCCCACCGTCGTTTGGACACTTCTCTTCTATAGTATGGTGGGTCGATCGAGAGCGCGTCGCAACAAAAACCAACCGCCCCGATTGGTTCGGGTTCATTTTTTGCCTCGGCGCGCCCCGAGTCCGGCCCGAGAGCCGGTTCTATTTTGTGTGCATGAACCACGCGGATGACTCTCCCAACCGCCCGCCAAACTTACCTTGCATCCCTGGGATGCCCGTTCGTGATCAATTTGAATAAGATCACCGGGGATTTGAACCCCGACCAACCTCTGCATTCATAGAACGAGGGGGGGCAACCTGCGTAATCTGTTCGTTTTTTTCCGTTGACCATGTCTCCCGCTTCCGCAGCACTTACAATAGCTCTATGGGCCCTACTATTCTAATGGGGGCCAGATTATATACGTCACATGCCTGCTATAGCATCATTGCCCTATAGTTCCCACCCATGTGACGTATAGAAGGAAACGCCCGGGGCCAACAATTGCCTATCACCTATCATTCTTGTTACGTAGGTCACTTAGCCCTCCCTACCTCGAGAAAGGGGAACCTCTCTCCGTCGCTTTTCATTTGAGAGGGCGTTGGGAAGTGAAGCCCCATATCTATCTTGATCGGATAAGTAGTTAATGCAGAAATATTAAGATCACCGGAATCAAGTAATCGCCTTCTTTATCAGTCGTTAATCCTAGTATGAGTACTTCATCAGTGGTCCTTCAACGAAAAGTTCGGTAATCCGGTAAGTAGTGGCTTCATTTCCCTCCTCCCATCCGTATCAGTAATCGGTCCACCCTTCCTCCCTCCTTCCATCCGTTAATCCGTATCCCTCCCCTTCATTTCCCGACCGGAGGCTAGGATCTGGCGGAGGCTAGCATCTCATTGAAACCTCCGATCGGGTGGGTGGGAGTAGGAAGGGATGGATCGATTGACCGAAGCGGGGGATACACCGCAAGAGCCGCATGAAGTGCTGTGCTCGGGTCTGTCCTTTCTCATTCATGGGGCCGTTCGATCGGCTCAGCTGGGTCAGGAAGTCCGTCTCGCTTTCCCTGCCGGTCCTGACGACCGATCAGCGCGTGGCAACGGATGGAGGGAATCCAGTCAGAATGACTGGAGACTCCTCCGGCAATCAACTTTCGAATTGAACCTCACCTTCATTTGAATAAGAGGGCCCCTACCATAGAATTTGAGGGGCCCCTACGGGCTAGCGAGCTGATTAATTAACAACCCCTACTATTTGAAGGGCCTCCCACCCACCCCCTGAGGTAGATGCCGTTGTTTCGGAGCCTCCTATGCTTCATGGGGAATTCTAGTTCCTATGCAGAGGGCTAACGACGGATGGGCTAAGGAGTGTCACGGGCCCGTTTTATTTATAGATTTTATGGCCTTATTGATAGATAGATTTTCTGGCCAGTTTTATTGATGGATGGTAATGTTCACGGTTGACGATGGATGGGTGTGGCACTAATTGCATTGCCAGGTGTGGCACTAATGATAATCTAATGGGAGCTAGGTAACAACACCTAGTTTCATAATGGAAGAACTATGTTAGGAAACAAGCCCCCCGGTGTATGGTCATAACAGCCTTCCTTCATTCTATCTTATTTGAGGGGGGCCCTACGGGCGAATAGTAGGGCCCTTAGAAAACTATAGAAAGGGGGGGCCCACTGCCATTAATCAGTGCCCTACTGTTCTCAAGGATGCGCCCGCTAGTATAAGCTAGAATAAGTGGGGGGTTATATTGCTTATTCTAGCAGGCTAATTAATTGACGTGGGTGGCCCCTACTATTCTAAGGGAGTTGCCGTAGAGCTAAGATCGCAACCTCTCTCGGAAAGCCAAAAGTGTATCCCGTTCCCCGTACAGTTGAAAGCATCACGCTGGGGGGGGTGGGAGGAGATAGTTGTTTTTCGGGAGACACACTTTTGGAATGAGAATGATAGGGGCGGTAAGTGCCGTGCTTTTGACTGTCGTCCAATAGTTTTGTGCGGGCAGCGTTAAGTAGAGTAGGGTAGGGCGGGTCGATCGTGTCGACTGTGCGTGGATGCGCTTGGAATAGGCTCCGACACGGGCTTTGTTTACATCGATGATTGGGGTATAGGCTAAGGGTTGGCTGTTCGGATTTTCGAAGGATGTCGGTGGTGTGGATGTGCTTTCTTGAGTGGGTTCTCTGAGCTGTAAATGTGCTTCGGACGGCTTGCAACAATTCTAGTAGGGGGCCATCTACACTATGGTTCAATTACTCAGTCAAATGCTACTGCTCGGACTCGATCTCTAGATGGTAGGTGCACGGAGCATAACCCGTTGACTCAGCATATCGAGATCAAGATCCATATCCCGGCAACTTCGAACCAGTCACAGCTTCCCTTCGTCCAGTTCCGGGTTGGGTGGGAATTGTGATTGGGTGGGGGGGGCTAATTTATTCATGCTCTGGTTCGAGCAGATTCACCCGTTGATTCAGCAGTTGGAGTTGAATCAAATCCTCTAGTCTCCGTTGATCTACCAGCACCAGATGCAGATCATCCACCCTTCATCAGCGGGAGTTTCAGTTGCGATTCGTTCTCCGGATCCAGTCAAGCCCAGATCGAAAGGCATGGCTCGTTTCATAACCTCCAGTGCCATAACCACCCTGCATTTGAATCAGTAGCAGCGGAGGTGGATGCAGTTACAGATTGATAACCAACAGCAGGAGAAGCATAGGTGCAGGTAGAAGCATCGCGTAGGGAACGAATGATTTGTATATCGCCGCCCCAGATCTCAAACTAGAATTGGTGGTGATGCTCCTTCCCTCGCTCCGACTCATGATGCTACCCCTGCCTTTGCTGCTGGGTCAACAATTGGCTTTGGAACTTCTAATAGGTACTAGTGCTCGTTTTCCCCCACCACCTTAGCGTTGCGGGGTCACCTGCGCTTGCTTGCCTCCGTATCCGGCTCCTTCTTAAATGGGATGGGGATGAAATGGGTGTCGATCTGGCTCTTAAACTAGCTTTCTAACTGTTGCATTAACTCGAGCGAGCCTTCAACGTAGCATACCTTCCATATTGATAACCCACAATAGATTCTTTTTATTGAGATCGATACCCCCGAGAACCCGTGAATGTAACTACTCCCCCATCGCCATCTCGTCTAGCTTCCCTTTGCTCAGTTTCACTTGCATCCCTCCTTGTTCCGACTCTTGGTACATTATCGGGCCCCATACGAGCTGGGAATTGTCACACCCATCACCTTTGGCATAGGGAGCAAGGGTAACATGGGAAAGACGAGGCATCTCAGGCAGAAGGAAAGGCGGCTAGAGAGGTGGCAGGGGCAAAGGTAGTAGATCCAATTGCCCGAGTGATAGTACCACTAGCAAAGAAAGGCACACACAGTAGTAGCAGAAGCTAGAGCGAGATTCCTATCCATGACCGGCAAGCACTTTATTTCTATAGTTCATAGCCAATTCCATTTCGAAAACCATAGTCCGTAACGGGGGCCGGTGGATCCAGAACTTATTGAAGCACCTGTGGAGGAACCAGTACCAATCGTTTCAATGGCATCACCAACATTAGCAAAGATAGGGGCATGGTCATATACTGCAGCTGACCCAGTAGCGAAGGCAGGAGCGACCCGGATCCACTAACAGAGGTGGAGACCCGACCCATTAGCACCCTCGCCCCTCTCTCCGCCTGTTCGCCCTACTATTCTAATGGGCAGTTACAGATCCCGTCGTTTATGATCGAGTGAAAGCATAAGGAGCAGGGGTGGGTACAGATCCGGTTCCGGAATCATAAGTTGCTCGAAAAGCATGAGTAGTACCACAAGCACTACCAGCGACATCAATAATTGACCGCGGTTGTAGTTTACTGAATGGACACACTTCGCGCAACAGAGAAGGTAGGAGCACAAAGCCCATGAGAGGGGCGGTTGACTAAGAAGCAGCGATTCCGGTTCTGAATAATCCATATATAGGGGCAAAAGCAGCGGGAAAGGAAGGAGCAATGGAGAAGGTAGCGCAGGCCCCTTGGCCCATAACCAGTTTCTTCGCCACCAGCGGCAGATCCAGAAGCAAATCTACCAACATTAATGATCCATATGTATAACCAGTTCTAATTCCTGAGAAAGCAAGTTTACCTTGATACAGTCCCAGCGCCCCCCGCCCGGATACATATCCACCAGTGACAGAGTCATCACTTCGTCTAGCGTACCTTCCTGTCCCAACTTCTATTCTCTTTCCTGCCCTTTCCGTTCCAGGCCTGTTTGACTGTCCTTTCCTCGTCCTTCTGCCTTACTGCTTTCTCCGCCCCGTCTGTCTTCCTGTCTTGTTCTCCTGCCCGCTATCCCGCCCTGCCTCCGGTTGGCTTTGCCTTCGCCACGGGGGGTCAACCATGGGTAATGCCTCTGCTTGCTCAGATGCTGCTTGTGCCTCAGTAGATGGAACTCAATCTGGATCCTAAACAACTAGCACTGGCCGGGTAGTAGTAACGGTTCGAGATGGAGATTTAGTTCTATATGATGCTTATCCAGTTGTTGGGCCCACCAGCGAGCTAGTAGCAATTGAGGTTGCATCTGCTCTAGAGCCTATAATAGATCCAGGGCCCGTGGCATCCCCCCCCCGCGTGGCATCCCTTCCTGGTCGCCTATCCCTGTCCCAATTTGATATCCGAATCTTCTCCCAAATGCATAGCTACCAACAGCAGCTGGAGAGGCAGCAGTAAAGGTGGCAGCATCTTGCCCAAATGCAGATTCACTAGTTCCAGATCCCCAAGATAGAAAGTCAGATACAGATCCTCTGGTTGCTGAGCCAATTTCAGTACCAGTCCGGGGTGAAGTGGATACGGATTCAGTGCGAGAAAGGTTTACCGAAATGATTATCTTTGTAAGCCCAGTTTACTCAGTTGATCCACAGCAGTTGAAGCACTTGATTCAGAGCCAGTTCGAAAACCAGTTATAGATTCTCTAGTCGCCTTTATTGATCCACTAGTAGCAGGCCAGTTTCTTTATTTTCCAGCTAGGAAACAGTTGAGACGGGCCCTAGTATGCTATTGTCGGAACACATTGACTAGGGGAGCTGAGACATTTGGCACGCCTTTACTCGTATCGGGACACAGCCGGCCTTGGACATTGTGGGCACTGCCAGCCCCTCAACTCGTATCGGGTATGGAGACCCAGAGCCAAAGGAGGAGAGAGCTTGTTGGAACACATGCATGCTAATTCCGGAACATCTATTCTTGGAACACGAGCAAATGGTGGATCCGCATATGGAACTGCGATAGGTTATGGCTCTGAGTGAACTGGGCCCGCCCACAGGAGATGGAACTAAGCGAAGGGATGTGGGCAATGGATCTCTAACGGGATCCGCTGGATATGCAACTAGATTTGGATCTGCCGGCTGCTGGGTCAATTGCTTTAATGGGTTCTTAAACAAGGTCAATTGGATCTAGGTAAACTTAAATCGGTTCTTCGACTGGCCCCTGCTAGTGCTTCTTCTCAGTCAACTCGGTCGACTGGCTAATTCACAGGGTTCAACTGGGGCTTCGTAGCTGCTTCTGATCCTGTTTCCACTTCTACCTCTATCTTTACCGCTGCCTCGCTTTGGATCTGTATTCGGATTTTCAACTTTCTATGACTCTTTAACTGCTGAGTCAACGAGGTAAACTATCACTAATACGGGTCCAAATGCCGGCTGTCTTTACCGGCGCTATTGCCCTTATCCCTGCCCTCGATGCCTTTGCTCTGCCTACTTAGATGCTCCTACCTTTGCGTCTGTTACCCTTGCCGCTGAAGCCTATGCCTCTATCTATCCTTGCTAGATCACGTAGATTCGTTTCGATCGAAGGAGCATTTTTTGCTACTCAATTCAGTCAGGGAAATACGCACTTGTTCTTCTATATGATGCTATGCTGCTGCTTTCTCTTCTGTTGCCTATCCCGCGGTGATGGCGGTGCAACTCGTGCTGCTGGACCAACGGCAGAATCTATTATAGAGGGCCCTCCGCCTTTGCCTCTACGGGTGGTGCTTCAACTGCTGAATAAGCTATTCGACCTGGCCCTGGTCCTGGCACATCTGGATAGACACGGTATGTACCAAAACCCGGAACACATAGGGATGCAGCGGGCTCTGGATCATCTTTTGGCTCTTCAGCACGATCACGAGTACGAAATGCCTAATCCTGATCTCGATCTCTGTAGGTAGGTATGTTACCTAGCAGCAAGGTGGTGGTAGTTCCCTTGCCATTGGTAGTGGCTAAGCTACTGATGATGCTGGTAATGGGTCTACTACTGGGCCTTGATTCCGCTCGCTTTGGGTCTTTATCCGGGGTCCTGCTTTTACTTATGCTGCTACCTATGCGGGTGGTACCTCTGCCTATGGCTCTGCAGCTGGGTCTCTATCCGCAACTAGGTCTCTATCTGTAACATCCTACGGAGCATCTGGAACATCTGTCTCTTCCTCTCTAGAATCACTAAAGGCATAACCGATCACGAACCTCTGAATCTGGAGGATATGGAACTTAATCAACAGAATCAACGGCTGCTTATACTGGCTTTGCTGCTGCTTATGGATCCACTGGATCTACTGGATCATCTGAACCAACTGCTGTTGCTGGTGGTGCTGCTTAAAGATCGACAGAATCAAACTCACCAACGGGTTGCTTAATTGATAGCTTAATCTAATGCTTAATGAACAGAATCTACTGCTACGGGTTCAAGCTAAGCCATTGGATCTACTACTGATACTGGTGCTGGATCTTATATATACGATGCTTCCTTAGCCACTGGTGCTCCAGGTGGATTAACTTAGTCAACTGGATCAACAAGGCAACTGGTTATGGAACTGAGCAAAGGTGACGCTGGTACTAGCTAAGATGCTGCTACTGGTAGTGCTGCTGAGTCAACTGGATTAATAATAACTGGGGCAGGACAGCAGCGACTGCTATCTTTGCAAGTGCTTATTAAATTGGGCGGGTGATGGGCCGCATGCGCGAAGGTCCTTCCAACTAGAATTGCGTTTACGAGGGGGTATAACTCATATCCGAGCGGTGGGTGCACTTCCCATCCGTCCCCTTTGTTGTCCAATTGACCGAATAGTTTACCCAGCATCAGTGAATGACCCAACAGATCATCTAGTGGCATGGTTGAGGAACCGGGCTGACCTACCAGTTGACTCAGTTGCCCGAGCGGCGGAGTTGACTTAGTTGTTGCTTTAGTAGATTCAGCAGTCACCAGCATGCCTCTACCTATGACCTGCAAAAAAACCATCCCCGCCTAGCCTATATTATTGATCCGTAGTTAGTAACTACCGGTAAGGATCGTTTTATTAGAAGGAGAGCTTGCCTCATGACTTGCCTTAACTCTAGGAATGGTGGAATACCTTTGACAAGTTATGTCTACCTGAGCGCTCTCATCACCGCTAGAATTACCGCCTCGGAGTTGGCTTACCTTACAAACGCTATAATTACCACTCTGATACCGCTCTGATCATTATTTACGATTATCTGGGTGGGCATGTTACGTATATAATCTGGCGGCATGAACAAGTTTAACCGACTCTAGACGTCACATGTTTCCTGGCAAACTATGCTCTAAAACTGGTCATGAAATGGCCCTTTAGAATGGTAGGGGGGTCGAAGGGTGATTTGGATCAGCTGGTCCTACCCCCCACCTTTTTTAGAAAGCGGACGTATCTATTTTTTTCGAATCTTTCGACCCTACGGCCTGCAGAGGTAGATTAATGCTTATTCCCCCTACAATTCTATGGGCGATTCTAGAACTATTTGAGATTGCAAGCCCCGGTTGGAAAGGGTAAAGAGTTGCATGTGGAGGTAAGGGACACCTTCGGCCCATTATTCCAACTAGCCCCTACTATTCTATGGGCAGCCCACTACCTTGAGAATAGTAGGGAATCAGCGAATAATGGCCCTACTATCAGAGGGCATTAGAATTGTAGGGGGCCCTTTAGAATAGTGATTCCGATTAGTTGGTAGTGATGATGGTCTTACCCAAGCCGGATTGGAATCAAGATGACTCGATTGGAAAGGACTATAGTCGCTATGCCGGCTCAGATTGGAAAGAACTAGAGTCGCTATGCCGGATATCGGTGAAGCCTCACTGCTTCAATCGGGTGGGACCGTAGTCCGGAACAACTATATATAGTAGTTACTGGGGACCGTTTTATTGATGCGTAGGGAACTGTTTTATCGATGCCGGTCGGTGAAGCCGGTAAGGGAGCGAACTCTAGTTGTTCCAGTCGGCCAGTCGCGGAGTCAGTCTGTGGCGAAGTGGCTACGGAGCTATCCCGGAGGGACTGTAGGTCCGAGACGATCTACCGTTAACATTTCTCATCGATTGCCTATAGAATAGTAGGGGGGTAGAAAGAGAGATTCCTTCGATCTGGGATTCCCCTACTATTCTAAGGGGGATTCCTTCAATAGATAGATTCCGAACTACCCCAACGAATAGTAGGGGCCCACCCACAACAACAACTAATCTACCGGGGGTGGGGATTCTAGTTAGACCTCCCACCCTGCATGCAGGGGGGCTAAAGTCGATCGATTCGCCGGTGGGAGGGGGAGGGCTATCTGATTTACTCGAACCTGAACAGGAGGGGAACCAGGAACTTGAACAGGAACTGCTATCTCTCCCGGGGTAGCCGCTCTTAGGGGCCGAGGTACCTCCTATTGAAAAACAAATCCTAGTTCCCCAAGCTGCTGTGAGGTTCTGTAATTTAGGCGACCCAGCCCTACCATAAAACTCAATTGGCTCGTGTGATGTTTATTGAATGCATCAGAGAAGGATCAGAGTGTTACGTATAGAATCGAGAAACAGCCGCCCCCCACATTGAACAGAATGAATGAATGCTTTAGGGCCGCCCCAATAGAATAGCCCATAGAATTGGGCGGGGAAGGGCTAGCGTATTCTAGCAGGTTGATTAATTCCTTATTAATTACTGATTAATTAACTGGGGGCATCAGCTTGCAATTCTAGTTGCTAGCCCTACCCCCGTAGGGGCTTGACTGGGGCTAGCCCTACCCCCGTAGGGGCTTGACTGGGGCTAGCCCGAGCAGTTCATTAATGACGTGCCCTACTATTCTATGGATGCGCTTGCACTCGTGCCGTTGCGTCTAAAAGAGTTCTAGAATCGACACTCGATAGTTGCTAGAATAAGCTATAGATTGGGGTGGGGTGGGGGAGTAGCTTAAGCCCTCGAGAAATCTCGGGCCCTCGGAACGTCTCTCCGACTGACTCCGACGCCCGCCCGTGTCATTCCCATTCTCCCATAACGCTGCAGAGAACACTTGGTTTCGGAATTATCCCCATATATCTATTCGGCGAGTCAGCGGTGAATCCCTCGAATGAGCCAGCCGGAGGAGCAAGCGTTGGGGAGTGAAGCCCCATAAGAAGAGGGAGTAATTGGATCGGGAATCGGATCGGATCAAGGCGCCTATGCCATGAGAAAGATACTCTACTCAGATGAACTCGGTCGATGGGCGCCAGGGGGTGGGTGGGAGGATATAGGCGGGGCGGTTCGATGAATTGGTTCACTCAACCCGCCCACGCCCACGCCCACAGGGAGGGGGAGAGGGAGGTGTTGACGGGGGATAAAACCACATATGTGGGTTCGGTCCTCCCAGGGCTCTATTACCACATCACATGGTTGCTAGATCGAATGCATAAGTCGTAACAGACTACAATGCGCTGGGGGGGGGGTAAATTCATGAAGGGGCTCAGCAACACAAGACAGGTTGAATTGAGCTTTGGAACCTGTACTGGGGTCCCCGGGGGAAGGATGGGAGAAGAAGCTAGTCGATGCCGCCCCTCAAATATATTATTGGCTTGGGCTCGGGAGTTTAGGAAAGATAGGATTGTTCGGAAGGCCTCGGTAGTATAAATTAGGAAGACTTCACCGGAGAATAGGGTGGGTGGGAGGCAAGCTTCACCCCCGGTGGGAGGAGATAGAATTAGGGAAACTAAACTAATCGCCTCGAGGAGGTGGGGGATGGACACTCAACCGAACTGGCTTGCTTCTCTACGTGATAGCCTAACGTTTCCAGCCCCTGAACCGGGGGTGGGGCCTCAGCATAATGAACAAAGGGACTAAACTAGAATACCTTTCGCAACCGGAAGGAAGGATCGAGAAGATAAGGTCTTCCAGGGCCCGCCTACACACACCCCCGATCGAGCGATAATTAGCTAGCCCGGGGAAGATAACTGGACCGATGGACTCGATAAAGGTTGAACTCGCCGGTGGAAACTAGTTGCCTGTAGGGGCCGATGGAAAGAAACTAGTTGCCTAGAAAATAGTAGGGGGCTCGAGAAAGTAGTTGATGTCTAACTGGCCACACCCCCGGTTGGAAGGATGGATGGATAGAGAGCTCTCGATGAAAGTGTTACCATCCGGTCCCCCCAGGGAGTTGAATTCAAGACAGAAATAAACTACATGCTATCATTGGACAGGAAACAAAGAAAGGATGGCCGGGAGGAGCTAGAAACGTTGGAATCGGGGGTGTAACAGGGTGGACCCCCGGGAGGAGCTCAAGGAAGTAAGGAAGGTTCAGCTAATAAACAAGGATGGATGGAAGGTTATTAGTTCGTTCAACCGTATTTTCTTTAACAGCCAGTTCGGAAGCGAGAAAGGGACATCTCCAACTTTCGTTCTCGCCCGGAAAGATAGGAAGGGAAGGAATACCGTAACCTCACGGATAGTCAGGGTTGTTGCTGGCCATCCAAAGTTTATTTCTGTCCAGTCGCTTTGTTTCTTTCTGTGAGAAACATCCTTTTTCTTTCTGTGAGAAACATCCTTTTTCTCCATCCATCGTTACCACCCGCCTACAGGGGGTCATTACCTGTCCTCACCCCCGCCATCCATTTACACGGAGTCGGATAGTTAGGCTATGAGAATTCGGATAGTAGAGAATCGAGAAAGCCATTGATTTTCTGTTGGCGAGGAGGTAGTTAACTACTATCTAGTTGGGAGTTGGGAGGAGTTAACGAAAGTAGGAGGAAGTTGAATTCGAGATTGTTTATCCAGCCCTATCGGTTTATCCAGCCCTATCGGTCAATCTTTTTTGAAGTTCAGGTTAGTCTACAGTTCAGAACTAAACCTAACTTCGGTAGGAAACCCAGCACGAGAAGGAGTACCCCCAGGATGGAACAGCATGAGAATAATCTATTTGCCCCTCCGAGCACAGAGCCCTGGAGCTACCCTCTTCGGACCCCGGGTAAGGTTAGAGAGGTTCAGGATAGAGTCCCATTACCCGCCGGCCCTACGGGGAGTTAGGAAAGGATAAAGCTGCTTCAGTCGAGTTGGCCAGAAAGAACTCCCACCTTGATTAGTTGAGAAACGGGAAAAAAGTGAGTTAGTGAGGGGAGGAAAAGTTAGTTAGGCAAGCTTCTCGATAAATCTTACCAGAAGGATTGTTCGATTGTTCTTTCCTGCTGGAGCCGGTTGGATTGCTTTCCTGCTAACATGGGAAGGTTGGTTGGATGGATATTACGTTCATGATTGGCCGGTGCCCCTAGGAGTGGAAGTGTGCTCTCCTGGGCAAGACAGTTGTTCCTCCTCCCCGATAGAGGGTGAAGGACGGCTAGGATATTCTATCCATATTACATACGTTATATCGTCGTTGGGGCCATAGAGCTAGATTAGTTACAATCCTGCCGGGTAACCGGATAGAAACTTTGGATGGGACGGCAGGGGTACAGTATAAAGGATGGCCAGGGTGGCCCGATGGATAATACTTTCTTTAACGGATAAAACTAGTCCGGTGGAGCAACGTCGAATTCCGATTCAACTAGTTGAATTCCGGAGCTAGATTAGTTACAGCCGGTAGATGGAATCCAATAAAGGACTATCCGCCTAATGAAACTAAGTCTAGGACAGGAAATAAAGAAACTATAGCGGATGCTCGGACCAGAGAAAATGAAAGCATGCTCAACTAGGATGGAGGACAACTAATAAACTACCGGGGGTGCTCCAGCGTGGGAGCCCCAGGGATAACTAATAGCCTTCACCCCAATTCTAGATAGTTAAACTACAGCTACTGTTACCATCCATCCGGAACCATGCATGCATCCGGACCTTCCTTTAATTCCGATTAGTCTACTCCCTGGAGTTCTCCTAGAGTTGCTGCTCCCGGGAGTTGGGAAAGCACAATATGTTACCCGGTATAGTGATTTAAGTGTAGTGATTTAACAAACCCTACTGCCTGAAGGAGTGAGGCCCCTACTGTCTGAAGAAGTGAGGCTAATAGTCTAGGCCCTAACTAGGAACTCCCGGGAGGCAGGGAGTTAGCCGCCCTCAACTAATCGTATTGTTCAACTAGGGGGTGTGGGATGGTCCCATCCATTTGATAGATAGGGCAGTTCGTTCTCGCCAAGCTATTACCATCCAGTAGACAACTATAACTATTACCGTTGGCATTACCGCTAACCGGGGGCTTTATCGGAGAATTAACGAGGTTGGGAGGCAAGACAGTTCTGTCTGGTTTGGTTGTGGGTTGCCCGGTAGAAAATAAGTTATTGGGTGGGGTTCACCTTCCCGGTTCGAGCATGCTTTCTGACGGTTTAGCTCTGGTCCGAGCATCCGACAAGGAATTCGGGTAGTCTAGTCAAGTTGCCCACTTAGTTGACGGAATTGGTCTATAGCTAGCCACCAAGCTCCTGTCCAGAGAGGTTAGGGAGTGCCCGGTGGAGCCAACAAAGTAACTATAACACTCTCCCACCGCCAGCCCACAGAGTTAGGACAGACTAGTTCGCTAGAAAGTTAGGATGTTCCGGGGGATGGAGCCCGCCCCTCATTTCCATCCTTCACCCCTTGTTCGGATTGTAGTTTGACTGGAAGGGTATTTCAGAGAAAGGGGGCCCCTGCCCTAAAATTCTATGGGCGGCTCTGAAGAGGAGGGACCGGACCATCCATTAGTTTAACCGGACCTAAGGTGGGAGGCAAGAGAGCTCCAGCTACTGCTCCTACCTATGGAGCACCTAATAGAAGAACTGGATGGATGGCCTAATTAACGAGTTGAGGATTTGCTCCTTTCTCGAAAGCAACATTCCGGAAGGAAGGAAAACTACCATACCAGCTTGTTAAGTTCTATAAGCTGAACAAGCTGGTATGGATAAGGCGAAATTGAACAAGCTCGGCCAGAAGGAAGGCAGTTCGCTAGCCCATCTCCAAGGAAGGGACCCATACTTAATGAACGAGGGAGATTACGCCCTGATTATCTGGATTTCTTTATTCCGTCCGCAACTGGATCAAGCTCATTAGAACCCATCAAGCTCATGCTGTAGAACCCGCGATGAGAAAATGAAAGCATGCTCAGGTAGGCTCCTCGTTGACTTCCGGTTTAACAACTAGAATATCTCGATCCCTGTACCTTTCTATCCTGGGGCCCTAACTTCCTACCGGGGGTGCAGGATGGCACGAGCACGAACTTGCCTAACTGTCCTCCCTGAACTCCCTGACTTCCGGTTGGTTGAATTGTTAACTCGTTAATTGTTGTCGTTACTTCCTTCTCGTTCCCCACCCCCGGTTAGCATTATCTTAGGGTGGTATCACAGTCTCACCCCCGGTTAGGAAGGGTAGTCCCGGGTAGTCCCGGGTGTTTAATTCCTATTACCCACCGGGGGTGTAAGGATAGGCACCAACGGTTGAACGAACAACTATAATAGCCGGTTGCCCATATAATTTGAGGGGGGTTCTAAAGCTCCTTGCCCTCACCCCCTCGGCCTAACTTCCTCAACCACCTTCCTTCTTTTTCGTTAACTCGTTTTAGCTATTATTTCGGGCACTCAAGCCTACCTACCTTCATTAACGATATAGAGGGGGGGAGGGGCCATGCTTGGGGTGATGGTCAGTCTGCTGATTGAACCTTCCATCCAGCCACCGGAGGGTCCTCGTCTTCAGGGAGGGTCCTATCCCCTACAATTATATGGGCAACCGGGGGTGAGTAAGTTCTACCGGTTCATTACATCAAAGTTTGTCTACCCTTACCTGAACTGAACTTCATCCAACAATGCCACCGGGTAACCTTCCGGTTGCCCCGGCTGCCGGCTGCCGGCTGCTATCATAGGGGAGTTTAGTTCTAGTAGGGACTGCTGATTGAACTAGTTACAACCCAACCACCTTCTCTCCTCATGCGAACACCACCCCACCGAACAATCGATCTCAAACAGCACTACCAGCCGCCCCCCGGGAGGTATATTATCGTAGGGGCCCCCCCACCCCAGACCATCAATAAAAAAGGATGAACGAAATGAAAGAACTCTATTCTAGGTACTGTAGCCTTTTCAAATTATTGCTTCGAGAATTGGGTTGGGAATAGCCATATCAACAAAGGATGATACTGAAAACCTCGTAGCCTATAGAATGGTAGGGGTGCCCTGCCCATCATTGCTGGAGGCCCACCGCAATAATCTATTTTAGGGGCCTCCCAAAACACTCGCCTGGGGTCCAGCATGGCGAGGGCCTCTTAACGCCCCTCTATTTTGAAGGGCACGATCCGTGCATCTGCATGCACACTACTCTAGACGTCACATGAGTTGCTCTAGCATGTTACGTATATAATCTGGCCCTACAATAGCTCTATGGGCCCTACAATAACAACGGGCTGCAGGGTGAATGATGAACTAGAATTCCCTACCCGCCCTACCTAACCCCCTGCAGGCCTATTTGCCAGGGCATTCGTCTGGCTCATATGACTGTGCCCTACGGAGATTGGGGCAGTTCTCGCAACTATAGAAGGTTGGGGGTTCAGATTCTATACGTAACATGCCGATTATTGATAGTTCGGTTGGTTGTTCCAAAGTGCTGCCCCTACTCTATAATGAACTATCTAGAATTCTGCTGAACTATAGTGAATTCTAGAGAAGGGGGTGCTGGAGGTGTGAGGTGCTGGAATAACCTTGATAGTTGGCATGTTACGTATAGAATCTGGCGCCCGGTGATTGAAATGAGGAGTAAGTCACATTGAACTTCGTGAAATGCTTGCCTGGCAGTAGGGCACCCCCTTTCTCACATTCTGCACGCCCATTAGAATAGTAGGGCCTGTCCACCTAACAGGCCTGCTAACACCTGTCCTACCTTGCCCTCACCCACTCTCTTTCTTTCCTGTCCACCTAACCATGCAACAAACACTTATGCAGTTTCACTCTGCATGCAGAGTTCGTTAGCCCTCAAATAGATTATTGCCGTAGCGCCCTACCGGTGCAGTGGGAGGCCCCTACTATTCTAAGGAGCTGGCGAATAGTAGTAGGGCTCTCACTCGCCCGCCCTATTCTATTATTAAGCACCCCTCCCCACTCCGGTTGAATCTCGATCCATACGTAACATGCCCCCGTAGGGCTGCAGGCCCCCCTCAGATTCAATTGTGGGAAACTCTAGTTGGAAACTCTTTACGACCCTACCCCTACCCCCTACCCCCGGCCGGGAAGGGAAGGGTCGATTCTAGACGTCCTAGAAAATTGTAGGGGGCCCCCTCCCTCCAATTAGAGTTGGTGGGAACTAGAGGGTTCTACTATATTCTATATTCTATACGTCCCCCTACGGACCATGGTAGGGGGCCCCTATTATTCTATTATTCCCCTATCTTTATTAGTTGAGTGCCCCCTACTATTCTAAGGTTATCCCGGGCATTTCATTCAGATGAGTTTGTAGGGCAATTAATCAATCTAGTTGGGTGGAAACATTGTGTAGGGTGGTAGGCCCCTACTATTCTAATGGGCGAATCGATTCTATACGTAACATGCCCACAATATGAACTATGATGGGGGGGCCATCATAGTTGTTATTGGGCGGGCTATTCTATCAATAGAATAATAATAGGGCTCCCACCCAACCCCCTACTAACAACTCTATTTAAGGGGGGGGCTTCCCACCCATGTTACGTATAGAATCTGGCAACTTTTGCCCTATCAATTCTATGGGCCTGCAACCGGTGCATAGGAAGGCAAGCTGGACCGACAGTTCTATAATATCACTTTCTCCCGTGGGTGAGATGGCAAGAGCTTTCTCTGAGAACCAAACTAGTAGGGGCCGCTGTTAGCTTGCCCGGCACAATAGTAGGGTTGCAAAAGTGCCATAGAATTGATAGGGGGCCGCTGCATTGTTGGAATTCTCCGCTGTTCCAATTGAATTATCCGCCCGCTGCTCCCAAGCTATTCTCCGCTGTTCAATAATCTGAAAGGGGGCACCGAACAGAATTTGAAGGGGCCCCTTATTCCATAGTAGGGCTCTCTGGAGAGTTTCATATTGCAATACTGGATAGGATGTTCTATCCATATTACATACATTATAGAAGATAGTAGTTTAGGTTGGGTGGGGCCATAGCTTCCAACGTTTCTAGCTCCGGGGGTTAGGCTAGGATGGGACCTGGAGTTATCACAACTATTAATAGAACTGGATGGCCCTCGACTGCCGGAAGTAGCTAGCTGTTGGAAGGAAGTAGCTGCCATAGAATAGTAGGGCCGGGTGCCTACTATTCTATTATTGTGGAGGCAAGATCCAAATGAAAGAATGCTTAACTATCTGGCCATCCTTCGTTTCTATCCGGTTACCCGGTGCACCAGAAAGAATCCTTCACCCTCGGCCATCCCACACGGAATAAGGAAGGTATCTCGCCCTACTATTCCCCCCCATTAGATTATTCATGTGACGTATAGACTCTGAACCCCCGCCTATTCGCACTAGCCGTTCCCACCCGCAGGCAGTTCTCACCCAAAGCTTCATCAGAATAATGTCGTGTTCATGGGGAATCTATAGTGGTGGGTGGATAGCCTAAGTCCTCCTAGAGAAATCTTTGACTCTCTTTGCCCTATATATCTGCCGTTCCAGTGCCTCAAGTTTTGAACTCTCTTTTCACCTCTCTCTATGCCCTCTCTTTTCACCTCTGAACTTAAATAACCTTTGACTCTCATTTGACAAATTGAAAGCTTGTAACATGGGTAGTTTATTATTGGTTGGCGCCCCTACCCCCTTAGCGAAATGGCTGCTATTATAGTTGTTTAGTTGAATAGCCAGTTCAAAAGAATATCTTGTATAGAATAATTCTATGGAGCGGCCCCCTACTATTCTAGCAAGCAGCAATGTTACGTATAGATTGAATTGACTGCTGTCTAGATAAAGCAGATAGGCTGGGCACGTAACCATTGCAATTGTCAATTCAAAATGCTCTACGCACCCCTACGGGGCCGCCTACCCCTACTATTCTAAAGGGACCTACTATTCTATTATTCCCGCCGAGGTTCTCAACTAAGATATATAGGGCAAATCTTTGACTCTCTTTTCACTCCTTGGGGGCTAGAGTAAGAACTAAAATAGTTCTAGAATCGAGCTAGAATAAGCAATAGATAGATCCCTCCAACTAGCCCTACAATTCTTAGCCAGGGGGTTACTCTAGCCCCCTACTATTCTATGGGCAGTCAAGCCTCGATTCTAGCAAGTGGCATTAATCAGTTTTGCGGGGGTTGGAAACCGAAAGAAGGCCAGTTTCTAAAAAGAGAATTCATCAGTCTCAATTTGTTCGGGTCACCAGCGTAAATGCCGGGTTATTACGGGGAATGAACCAGTATAACGCCAGTTTCATTAGTTCAATATTCCAGGCATTTGCAAGTTTATTAACGGTCAATTAAGCACTCGCCCGTCCTCTATTTGATTAGGGCCCCTACCCCTGAATAGAGTAGAGCGGCTCGTAACCACTAATAGGCCACCGTCGAATTAGTTCATTTCCCATATATCAGGGCGTGGTACGGCTTGTATGACTTGCTGGTATGGTTGGACGGGGTAGCCTTTGATTACTTCATTTCCCATCTCTTGGGCCACCAGTGGGCAGGCCACCTTCTTACTCTTCAATTTCCCACGATTGACGGGTTTAGAATTGATAATCCATACGCCACCTTCTTACTCTTCAATTTCCCCACGGGGTGGTCAACTGAGGAATGGGCGGGGTAGCCACTCCACTATAGGCCGGGTTATCAGAGGGGGATTCACCAGCCACTCGGCCAGTTGATTGATTTATTGTTCATAGTAGCTAGCCGAGGTGGGCTCTTTAAACAGCTCCTGTTTATTACTAGCTAACAGATCCTATTTATCACGATTTGCAATACCTCTGATTCGGCTACATCGGATCCAGGGCCGGTGGGCGGGAACTATAGTACGGGAATTTCTAGTTAGGGTGGGATAAGTAGTTGATAAATGGCTAGAACCCCTGCTTGGATATAGATTGGCTATCCGTGCAGGGGTGACGATTGCCCAATGAATAGTAGGGGCATAATTTGAGTTCGATTGGGGTGGGCCGGCGGAGGAGAGGTCTAGGCGGAATGACGGTCATTCATGCATCATGCATATTATCTCCCCGGTCAGTCGAGTGGCGGTTCGCCGGTGGCCTATAGGTATATAGGGCCATCCCATCCATCTCTATTCGTCGACTGATGGCTGATACCACGTACCGTCAGTTAAGATCCAGTCGCACCGACTACAGGGCATTCACTCCCCCTCCTACCGGCCTGCCGAGAAGAGCTTCCCCCAGATGGAACTCCCTTAGCGTCCTATCAGCGGTCCTATCGAGGCGAGTTGAGTACAGGCATCATCCGCCTCGCCGACGGCTAGGCCATACCATATACGAGTTTGCCCCGATCGATTCACGCCTGCCTCTAGCTACCAGCCGCCCTCAAATTTGATAGGGGCGGGGCAGATTGAGATAGGGATGGGCAAAATAGCCGTTGTAATAGAATAATAGGGGCCACCCATGTTACGTATAGAATCCCCTACTATTCTAAGGGCCCTCCCCCCCTGTTCACATGCAGGGCCGAACCGAATAGTAGGGGCCACCCAACAATAATATAATAATAGGGCACATGCCATAGAATAGTAGGGGCCGGGCATGTTACGTAGATAATCGAGGACACTATCGCCCTACCTCGAATCGATCAAAAGTCTGGCTGATATGACTGGTTCAGTGGCCCAACTCCCCCGGCGGGCCCTCAATTAATCTACAATTATTATTGGGGGGGGGCCGCCCCGGCACTTTCTCATTCGTCTTGGTCACCCCGGCGAGTTGATTAGTTCTGCCCGGTTTATATTCTCGTGGCCCAACTGCTCAGAATAGTAGAGGCCCCTCCGGCACCCTACCTTGAATCGAGTGCTAAAAAGTCTAGCTGATATGACTGGCCCTTATCAACAATCGGGCGACCAAACGGGGGGTCGGTATGCTCAATATAGTAGCTATGATTGTTGAGAATAAGTTGCGGGTAAGGTAGAGAAGATAAAGTAGAGAAGGTAGGTTAGATAAGGTAGAGAAGGTAAGGGTAGGCTCCATCTAACTTTCCATCCTTCCTCCATCTTCTAGTGCGAGAGAAGGATCAGAGGAGTTGAGTGCGGATCTTAGGTCCGAGGATGTGTAGTACTAATGGCACTCGATGAACAATTGCCAGCAGCCCCCCTACTATTCTATGCCCCTACTATTCAACAACTATAATGGGGGGGGAGGACCCATCTCTCCATTGATCATTAGAGTCGCTACATATGACTGCCCCCCCTATTCTAGCAAGCTGATTAATCAAGAGGTTTCTATTATCGCGACCCCCCTGCATTTGCACGCACGCGAATAGTAGGGGAGCCCTACCCCCGCAGGGTAAGGGGTTAGGGCCCCCTTTAAGATTATTGAGGGGGCATGGCAATAGGACGTAGAGAATCGCGGCCTAAGAATGCAGAGGCCTTTGAAACAGCCCTACTAGACTATTATAAGCCAGAAGGGGTTGATGCAGAGTTACTTGAGAATAATAACATGCTGCGGCAAGAACAACCAGGGGTTTCTCTTCTCTACTACACATGGGTGAGCTCCGCCCTATTCTATGCTTTTCGATTCCAGCAGATTCTATACGGCCTATCAAATTGGAGGGGGCCCACCCCCAACAATAATATACCTCCCTACCATAGAATAGTAGCACCCCCACCCACCCATGTGTAGTATATAATCGTCATAATTGCCCTCAATAATTGAGAATAAGGGCCGTTCAGATTACGGGTTCACGGAATCCTGCCTTAGGGCATTCAGCGGGCGGGTCGGCCAAAGGAACTAGAGGGCAGTCATATGCCCCAGACTTTTGAGAAATGGAGAGATGGTTTATTAGGGCTTTGAGAAGCAGGGTGGCTTTAGGAGCCCGTTCTCGCCTAGCCCCCTCTCTCTAGATGGGGGATATAGCCGCCACTCGACCCCCGGTTCTGTATATGGCCTAAAGGTCATCATCCCCAGTGCATAAATGCCCTCGTCCTATCTATCCTAAGCGACTCATCTCAGTCGAGCGGATGTAATGTATATAGGGATAGGGCCGTTGGTCGAGTATATCCCATCCCATCCTGGACTATCCCCGTTCAGCTGTGAATATTCTCCTCTCCCCGCCGTTAGCAGATATATAGATAGGGCGTCTCGTTGGAATCTAGTCCAGTTGGGCCCCCAACCCCATCTATCTGATCTGCCATCTATCTGCCAACCCCATCTATCTATCCACACTGGTCAATACCACTCCACTCCGAGGTTGGAATAGAAATCTATGCCGAGGCCTATCTAATATAGAGTAGCCCTCGGCCTAGCGGGCATAGAGAGTCCCGTCGCCATATATATATATAGATATATATAGGGGTCGAGGTCCCCCGGGGCGCTCGACCGCCTCGACTGAAAGGTGGGGTCTGCATTATCTATAGCCTCCCACCCACCCTGCACGGCCCTACTATTTCTATGGGAGTGCATTCGAACTATATCTATATGGGGCTCGGAGGTAACTATAGATGGCGGCGCGAGGGCGGCTATCTGATCTATAGTTGGGCGAGCCGCCCTCTCCCGCCCCCGCCCTGTTCGTGATACGACCGACGGCTGCCCATACATAGACAGGCGGATGGACGCATCATATTACTATGTAATATAGTCAACCGATTGACTCAACCTAGATATGCTTCGGGTCATTCATGATAGATAGGGGCCGACACTCCGATGCGATGGTCGAGCCGGAGGAAGTGAATGAAGTCTAGTCCGCACCGGTGATGGCATCTATCTCTCAACCGGTCCCTATCTCTACTCTATATTCATCTCATCTCTCAACCGGTGCGGATGAAAAGAATCTATATATGGATGGGGCAGCTCCCCTATAGATCTATAGGCGCCCAGATCTATTCCCTATAGATGGAGTTGGGGTCTTTACTGGAGGAGCCCTCCCTATATATCTATGGGGCCCTATCTATTCTATGGGGCTATGCTATGCCGTTCACCCGTTAGGGCGCATTGGTCGGGGGGGCGCCCATATAGAATTGCGAAGCTCAGCTCAGAACACGGGAGATAGGGCGCCGACAGCCTCGATCTATATAGCTGTTCCCTCTATTGGGATAGGGGATAGGGCACGAATACGCCGTATATAGAGAGGGTTCTACCGCAGAACTGCGGTTCCTCGGCTAGTCCCCTCTACTCACCATAGATCGGGCTATAGATTGGCAACTGGGACATAGATCTCTAGATCTTATCCGGCAGGGGCGGCCTATAGAGAGAGGGGAGGGGAGAATGACTATATGCCATGCTAGGCTTGGGAGGATGAGGGAAAGGGCGTGATACGACTGATGACGACATTGATATCTACCACATCATATCACGTGTATAATGGATGGATACGTGATACGAATGCTGCATCCAGATATAGGCCTTGACTGGGGGAGGAGGGCGGGCACTCGCGCCGACCCCATATATAGCAAGCACTTCACGACTGATATCACGCCCTATCTAGATCTAGATATGGTCTTCGAGGAGTAGGAGTAGGAGTATTCGATATAGTACCCGACTGATCCGATCAAGATGTATTCCGATCGGTTTGTTTTTTGACTAGCCCTACAATAATCTAGAAGGGGGGGGGTAAGGGGGAACTCTATTCCGCTAGAACTCCCCTTCGGGCGCTCGAGATACCGACCGACTCCGCCCCCGACCTCGGCCTTCATTTTTCAATGCCCTATATCCATTTAGAATCCCGGGTTGGGGTACCCCATGGTAGCAATGAAAATAGAGCCGAGCCGTTCGTTCCGGGGGGTTCTATCGCCGCCTATTATGAGCAGTCGAGTGCCCTCGATAATGAAGCGGGAGGGTGAGAGTTGAGATTATCACTTCGTGAGCATGGCGTTTCTCGCCCCGCCTGAGTCGTCGGTTAATCCGTACGCACCGACTACTATAGTTCCGTGTGTGGGGCCCATAGAATTGTAGGGGGGTGGGGGGCGCCCCGTAGGGCCCTTACCTCCTCCCGGGCCCCACCCCAATCGGCTAGCCTCCCACTCACAACGTAACTTCTTGGAGGGCCCACCCAACCCTGAATTAATATAGAGGGGGGGGGGTGGGGGGCATAGTGATGGCAGAGGGTTGGGTATTGAATTGTTGCCCTTGGGTATTTGCCATTGTTCCTTTCTCGCCGTTGGGAGCTAGTTGTTGCCCCTTATATCTCTCCCCACCCACCCTGCCAACTAGCCATAGAATAGTAGGGGCCTCCCACCCAATAGTTCCAGGGTGGGCCTAATTGCCGGAACTATAGGGTTCCCCGTTCGATTGGGAACTTTAGCGGGTGGGAAACTATAGTTCCGGGTGGGTGGAATAGTAGCGGGTGGGCCCCGGCCAACTATTAATTGGGTAGTTCGTGAGGCCTCTCCTTCAATCCATGAACAATAATATAGGAGGGGGCGGCCGGAAACAAACTCTAGTTGTTAACCGTTAATAAAAGCCGGCCGCAATGTTGGTCTTATCCTCGGCATGTGACGTATAAGATGCGATGAGGCATTAGGGCGTAACTGCTTAGCAGCAGGCCCCTACTATTTCTAAGGGGCGTGGGTATATCTAGCGAAGGGCTCTAGGGCGGGCCCAACCGGCACATCGTATCATCGGCCCTACTATTCTGACGTTGGGCGGTTCCTCGCTGTCGTGAGAAGCGGTTCCTCTTCGTTCGGTTCCGGCTGATGTGCCAGCATTTGCCTCGGATGCATCATCAGCATCAAACCCCGTAGGGATGGCGTAACTGCAAAGCAGACTATTTCAATTGCCGTCCGTCCTGAAGGACTATATAACTGGTGATTCGAAGCAAAGCAGTGATCCGTCTCCTCCACAAGTCCTACCCGCCCTTTATCACTAAATGACGATGTTCTTCATCGGCAGTTGGTGGAGGTGGCATCTCTATTGCCTGTTGGAGTTGCTCGCAAGAGATTCAAAAAGAAAGGCCTTCGAATGAATCTTCATGAACAAGCGGGTCCACTTCGGTCCTACTATAAGGTCACGAGGTCCCACTGCTACTAGGTACCACCCATACTTAGCTTAATAATTGGTCGACGAGTCACCTATAAGGCCTAATTCAATTCTTGTCAACGTATGCCACCGCCTACCGCGAATCTCTCTATTATAAAGGCATTATCTATTCTTTTATTATCGGTCAAAGGAAGCAAAGCACGCACCCCAAGGCACTTCTGCCAGAACGGCCGCCCAGCGGTATGCTCGATCTAGCCGCTAGCGTGGGTTCAGTGGATCAATAAGATGGAAGTGCGTGTTATGCTATACTATAGGTGCATGGCATGCTCTTCATCTCCGTATGAACCCGGTGCTAGTGAAGAGGTGCATGAGCCAAGAAGCACCGGAAACAAGACCTAATTCACTTGACTTCGCTTGGGGGAGCGGCCCAAGGATAGGCCAAGGAGAGAAGTGGTATGGCGGCTCTTCTCTACTTATATTATAGAACTATAGAAAAGAAACTAGACTCTTATAGACTCTACTGCCCTTTTTCGCTTTACTTTACTGAACTTCGGCCGGCGGAACATATTAACTATTCACGAGTTGCGTATAATTCCTTATTCTAGCAGGTTTATTAATACCACCCTGCATGCAGAGACGGATAGACGGATACAGAGAGACGTCTCAGACGGACCGACGTAGGATAGTAGGGGGCCGTCTCTTAGTACCAGCCTTGTTATAGAAGAGCGGATATACTACGATCGGAACATGGTTACTCCTTGTTCTTACGCAGTTAGGTGGCTCCCTACTATTCGGCTGGGAGTTGCGGGACCTTTTCTCGGACAGCCCATTCTTTTCTGTCTTATTCAGACTAATCGATGTCTAGACAATTACGTTCCTCACCTTGCTTCATTCCGTACTGTTCGTGAAGACCCCACCCCGGGCCCAACTATAGCCTCCCACCCACCCTTCTCAAGTTAGAGCTTATCTCCTCTTGACGCTTTCCTGTGCGGAAACGCCTCGGGCAGGCATCACGAAAGAGGGCATTCTCGCAAGATTGCAGTGTCTCTTTACATGCATTCGCGTCATTATTGCTCACGAATTGCCCGCGCCCTCCTCTGCTTCAGGAGAGAGATTCCACGCCGCTATTCATTGTTCCGATGCGTCTAGAAATAGGCACTCCCGCGTATTCGGGGCGCATTTTCCGAGTTGAACCGGAACAATGCCAGCTCCCCATAGAATTGTAGGGCCACAGGAGCTGGTCCTCCTTGACCGACGTCTATTAGAGAATATGACACAAGTCCTCTCGTCTATGACATAGAAGAAAACTCGGCATTCCGGGAGCAGGAACTTAAGGCCGATAGTATGCCTTATCAGCGGCAAGATCCGGTTAGGCAACAAGTCGAATTCTTTCCCCATCTAAAGCAAAAACAGGGCCACACCCGTGCTCCCATTATGAATAATATAGAGGAATACCTAGAGGCGGTATTCCCCGGTCAGAACCTCGATTATTTGATTCCCGCCGAGTTAGGGCATCTAATTACAGTCCTAATATGGTTGGCAGCGGAGCTGAGCCTAGAGCCCCGGCCGTTAGGGCGGAGACAGCTTTTGATCCAAGGGAAAGGTCGGGGAAAGCTACCTCTTTCACCATCTTGCAAAGGTGATGCAGATCTTTCACCCTCACGCCCCTACGGGCCTTCGATGGAGCGGATAATTCCTTCCATATCCTCCTATTCTCCTATTTGGATATGATGGGGGATGCCACCTTGGACGCCAATAGGGCATCTTGGGTCAAACTACTGGAGGGCACCCGCTTTCTTTTACCCTGTTCCAAAGGGCCCGATTTTGACAAATGGGCAAATACGCCCGCCCTACTATTCTAAAGGGCTGACGACGAGTGGCACAAGTGTACATCCATTTCTTGATCAGAGACCGCCGGGGGAATTGAATTCTCTCGTCGTCCCCCTATTAGTCGTTTTTCAGCTTGAGAATCCCCCCACCCAAGATCTCTCGTCTGATTACGCGGGGGGGCGACTTCTCAGGACCCTCCTCGAGTGTATGAGGGCAGCCCAACAGACAGAGGACCTCAATTACTACTACCTAACTCGCCAATACGATCCAGACAAGCTTTTTGTAAGAAACTGGTCAACCGCCTACGCAAGGTATGCAGAATCGGTGAAAAGAGAGTAGGGGCCTCTGCTTGCTCAGGCTGCTTAAATCGCTCGCTATCTCCATAGATGTGTGTGTTCCATATAGGATCCATTCCCACCGCCTTTGATTCAGTTTCTCTCACTTGCCATATAAGCTAGGAACGGGCTATCTCCATAGATGTGTGTGTGTTTCATCTTTTGTGAAGTTCCTCTGCAGTGGATTCTAGTGATCGCGGGCATACCCCGAATGGCCCGCTGCATAAATGGAATAACCCAATGGTCGACCGTCCGCCTCATAACCTAAGTAATGGGGAGCCTAAAATTGAAGAAATCAAATTTGCAGTTAGGTAGAATCAAACACCAGATTCTATACGTAATATGCCTATACGCAACATGCCCTTCATGCAGGGAACCCGAGAAAGAGATCGCCCATAGCCCGGCCTATTCGTTGGGGTTCACCGGGGCGAAGTTGAGACGGATCGTCGATCTCGATCGACGGATCAATAGACGGATACAGAGACGGATAGACGGATCTTGAGAGACGGATAAAGAGACGGCCCATAGAATTTGAGGGCTTAGGATAGACGGATCGACGTAGGATAGTAGGGGGCCGTATCAGACGGATATAGTAGTAGGAGAGAAGAAAGTCGATATATAGTAGGCATTGAATTGAACCTTCTCAGCAGGAATAATAGTTGCTTGGGAGGCCCCCTACCATGGTCCGTAGGGGGACGTATAGAATCGAGACTAGTCTAGCCCTCCTATAGTTCCCACCCACCCTGCATGGGAGGCATGTTACGTATAGAATCGAGAAAAACTCTCGGTCTAACAGGCTGATTAATAAGAGGGCCCCGACCGAGTCTATGGCCCTCGACATTATATGGGGGGCCATACCGGGTTGTCGTCCCTACTATTCTAAGGCTGGGGTTCAGTCGGTTCAATGCCTACTGTATCCGAAAGAATCATACGAAAGTCTATATCACCAAATGTGGTGGACACGAAACGGTCTTCGCTGACCTGGACTGGCGAATCATTAGCCAGTCCCCCGTGAAGCCCGATAGCTTGGTTATATGTTTTCGAAACGGACAGAGCTGTACCGCTGTTGACTTCGTAAAAGCGACCCCCCTCCCGTGGCCTTACCCAATCGAGGATCATACCCTTCAAGCCCCCAATCATCGATACTCACTTGTGTCGACCTTATATAAGCTTCTGACCGAGGTGTTGAACGGTCAGCGATAGTGATATCTGAACTTGGCAATTCTGATTTGGTCTTTTTTTTAGGACACTATGATGAGGAGGACGACAGACCCTTGTATTCACTTTAGGGATCGAAAGTGGGGGGAAGCAACCGGTTCCTCTATCTACACCATTGAACCTGGACATGGATTTGATCTTTCAAGCGCCCTATCTCTATATTGGGGGTCGAGTCTCTACAATTCTATACAATGGAGGAGTTGCTTTAGCCCACTGTTTTACCGTTCCTCCAGATCAACATACGGCATTGAGCCTATCAACTCTAAATGCCGTCAAGAAGAGTTCGCCTTCTTGCTTCTTTGGTCCAGTGATCGCGCTCTCTCCGACCAGGATAATTAGGATCATACCTCTGGATGGAAAATATGTAAATGGCGTGGGGCAGCCCGGACAAATGTAGACGCGGTGAAAAATGAGTAACAGAATTGTGCCACTATCTGAACCAGGCAAGGGAGTGAAGTTTGTCACGGTTTCATCTGTGGTAGGGAAAGAAGCAATTCCAACATATTCTGTTTCCGTTGCTACCTTTTAAACGAGAGCTGGAGATGGCTGAAACGCGCTTAGCCGAGACTTTTTCTTATTTGGTGATCGGTTCATCGGCAACGACAGATACGTGTGATCGCAACATTGCTAATACGAGACCTCGCCCCGCCATAGAGCCCTCAACCCGGCCGAGGGAGAGATCAGTTTGACCATTCAATCAGCTCGGAGATCAACCAAAATCAGACTTCCTTTTCGCAAAAAAGGGAGCAATGTGAGATAAACTTCCTCCGTACGTAAACTCGCTAGTAGAAAGAAACTTCCAACGAGCTGGTAGATCGAGATCTCCTCCCTCCCCGTTTCTTTAATCGGTGAGCGCCGTTCAGGCCTAGTAGAATAATAGGTTCCCTCCATTCGATCGATAGTGAGAGCCCTCCATGTGCCTTTAGTCATTTGTTTGTCCCGGAGCAGCACCGAAGAACTTTAATTCATAAAAAAGTACATGTTGAAACTGATCATTGCTTTAATGACTAATCCCTGGCCAGGGAAGACTGGGGGATGGCCGCTTGACCAACTGAAACAAATGCACCCTGCTCATCAACCGCACTCGCGCCACCGGGCGCTTCTCGACCCTAAGGGAAGGAGGGGAATGATGGCGTGAACCTCCTCACATCAAGTTGTTATTACGTCTATGAGAGATAGGCTATACCTTTCGAAGGGTTCATCGTTCGTTTTCTATCGACCATAGAATAGTAGGGGCGATTGATCTTGACCAGACGAGGTTTTCAAACCAAATAAATCATTGAAGGGCTTATTGCTTATTCTAGCAGGCTGATTAATGCCTATAATCCCCACCCTGAATTAATCAGCCTGCGGCGAGTAAGGGTGGGCGGGTGGCCCCCCCCACCCCCCTATTATAGTTATTATTGTAGATTAGTTGGGAGGCTAGCAGGCTGATTAATTAAGAATCATAGTTCCCCGGATCGCTCACTCATAAATTTATGCTTCTCCTAATGTTGTAAATCTGGGAGGCGTGGAGTATCAACGCCAATAAATAGATATATAAAGGTAAGAAAGGTATCGGATGGGACTCTATTTCAAGGCTTCAGGTCGAAGGGAGGGGGCTTTAATAATGTCGAAGCATCATTCCGCAAGAGTCGCCGCCGAGCAACCAACTTTCTGAGAAAAAGTGTTTCCGGTGCCCGGGGTGGGGAAAACAAAAGGGTACCCCTTATCAATGTTGAATTGAGAAATAAGTGCCCTACTGTTCGAAATTAGGGGCACATTGCAAGATCCAAATTCAGTTACAGTTTACCGCATCTTCTCGAAGTGAAAGCAGGGTAAGCGCAGGTGGCTAGAGCATCATAGTAGTAGATAGCACCCGAAAAGTAATAGGCACTAGCAAAGGCCCGCGGAGTAAGAGGCCGGTTTAGAGCCGGAACCGAAGCGAGCAGACCGCCTGCCCCAGCACCGGCAGCCTAGAAAGCGCCGTAAGACATAAATCAACCCTAAAGTCTCGGTTGCAGAGCCCATTCCCGTCCCAGGCGGGGATCCAGCCCTATTCATATCTTTTGTAGTTGGGTATTCACCAGTTATATATAAATAAAGATCCAGCAACATGAGCAAAGGCAGCACCATAAATAGCTTCACCAGCAGCAAAGGCGGAGACAAGGGCAGCATAGGAAGCACAGGAAGCAAAGGCACGATCTATTGCAGCATAGCCTGTTGATCCACCAGTTTATCATGTTTACCCTGCTCCAATTGAAGCTATTGATCTTAGGGGTTAGTGCGCTTGTAGGTTTGTGCACTAAAGATCTTGTTCCAGGGCCCCGGGGGTCCAGAGCCGATAGATCCAGTCATTAGAGATCAAGATTTCGTGCCTGTCCGAGAAGCGCCCGGTCCCAGAAACAGAGGTGGAGGCAGGACCAGTAGCTTAGTCAGTTGGCCATTCTTTAGGTGTATTTACTTCTCGGGCACAGTTGATCGTATGTGGCTACGCACTCCGGTCCACCCATTAAGCTATGCACGGGGATCCACCCCACGGTCAACTGGCTCTGAAGCTAAATATCGATCTGGAATAGAATGCAGATCAACTACTAGTTAAAGGCCAACTTGATCAAATACCGGCTGCCTTTGTCTCTAACTTAACCTCAGGTTACTTTGCTCCTGCTCCTGCATCTCCCCCGCCTGTGCTCATAGAAATTCCAGAGGGTTCCTTTCCTAACCTAAACCTATGGGTTGCTTATCTAGACCTATTTCTCGGGATTGAATGTGTTCTGCCACTATTCTCGAGAAGGGGATGAAAGCCCGGGGACGTGCCTGCCTCTCATGGTTGGTGCCCCACCTTCTATAGATCGATAACCGCTGTTTTGCCATTAGAAGACTAGGGAATCTAACCCGACTAGAATTCTGTTTTGCCGCGTTATGTTGCCGCTGCTCCCTAACCCGCTGTTGCCGCTGGTTAGGAGAGGAGGGTAGGGGCCCGGGAGATAGTCTAGGCCAGACTAGACTCTAGTATAGCGATGCAGTCTATATACGTCACATGAGTGGCCAGGCATGTTACGTATAGAATCAATTGAAGTTGAAAAGAATTCTAGCAATTCTTTTTCTTTTAGCGAATTATGAAATTTTCAATTCCACGGTGCAAGCCTACGCACCAGAAGCATTCGAGCCAGTTCAAGTTATTGACCTGGACGCATCCCGCCCCTACGGGCAGTTGATGGATCAGTTGTAGATCGAGATGAAGCAGATCTATATCCAGTTGTTTACCCCACATAGGTAAAAGCAGAGCCGGAGGCAGCAAAGCAGGTATGAAAGGTGTAAACTGCAACTATTTCCCCGGCAAAAGCAGTTTCCCAAGCTTACCTTTAACCGATTGATCTTTCTCCAATTCCAATGAATCCAGGAAGTTCGGATCTAATAATAAGGTTTAATTAATGAGTCAAATCGAAATCCAGATGCACCAGTAACATATATAGTTCCAGGCGCAAATGCATATCCATGCCCGGGCCGCCCAATAGCAGCATCTGAGCCAGTTGAAACAGCAGCTTAAGCAATTGATCCAGGGCCATGAGCAGGGGGTCAAGGATAGCCTGGTGCATCCCCGGCAGCAAAAGCTAGTAGCATAGAAGAAGTAGAGAAAGTACAAGCGGAGACAAAGGCGGCTAGAGTAGCTTCAAATGCAGATCGTCTAGTTGCAGTAGAGTCCATAATCCCCGATCCATAATATGCATAAGTATAAGCACCTCTCGCAGTTCCTGAACCAGGAACAAGGGAGCAAGCAGCAAAGGCACTCGCGGTTTCATTAGTAGTTTACCCGACATCCTTTCCAGTCCTAGAGCCAGAGCTTCCAGCTTCTCTTCGCTAAGTTCCAAAGCTAGTTGATGACCCAGTTGTTGTTCCACCAGCGGCATATATAGTTCCAGGTTCATTTGATCTCCTCGTTTACTCCGCAGCAACTGACCCAGCATTCGAGCCAATTCGAGTACCGGAGCCAGCATTCGAGTCAGTATCTATTCCAGGTCGAAAGCCATCATAACCCGTTCAAGCTCCATATCGAGACCGAGTTGGGGTTTAAGCAAAACCAATTTTCTATCCTCCAGCTTTATATTCTCCAGTTCCGGAACCAGAAGTTGACCTCGCAAAGGCAAAGCTAGTAGATCCTTTACTATCTATATGTATTTAGGCACGTATAAAGGCCTAGGATGCGCAAGTAAAGGTGGCAGATAACGAGTGGGCGGTAGAGACCCCGTAAAAGAAGCAGTTCGATAGCCAGCATTAACTCGCCCAGATCCGTAGCTAGCAGCAAATTGAGATGGATAACACGGATCCGCCCCTTTAATAAAGAAGCCCTACTATTCTAAGGGGATCGATAACCACCAACAGAAGCAAGGGTGAAGCATGCATCCTCGCCAGGAGCAAGAGCATCAGTGGCAAAGAAATAAGCAAGGGCAAGGGGCATCAGCTGCTCATGATCCCATCCCCCGACTGGCCACCCCACGTATATCCTACCATGTTCCGGTTTTCCACACATACCATTGTGTTCCGACTTTTTGGCACATCCTAAGCTGTTCCGACCATCTTCTCGCAGCTAGCCAAGCACCAAAGCAAGCATCTAAACTAGGAGCAGCAGTAGCAGGAAAGGCAGCGGCCATACCAGCTAGACCATATTCATATCCATATATATATATATATATGCGCAGCTATCAGTAGCAGTAGATCCAGCGGTGGATCCCGCAGCCGCTCTAGACTATTATTGTAAAGAACGAGATCCAGCAGAGTAATACCTTCATGATCGTGATCCAGTTCGTGCCTGAGATCCAGAACCTATAGGTCCATAGCCCTCAGCATTCCTTCCGTATCGAGATCGATAGCCAGCATCCGAGCAAGCCCCGCCCTATTCTAAAGGGCATCCCTCCTAGTTTGTTCTCGCACCTTGCCTAGCACCAACAATTCTATAAGGGGCAGCCCCAGCGTACCTTATTGATCCAGTAATCGAGATAGAGAGTCAGAGACAGCAGCACCAACCAAAGTAGTGCCTGTAGCTTACCTAGTAGACCCAGTAGCATCAGTAGCACAGGTAGCATAGCTAGGTACAGGGGTATAGGCTAAAGTACCAGGAGCAAAGGCATAGGTTGGGACATAAGCAAAGGTGGCAGAAGCAGCAGTTACAGGTCCAGATCGAGACTCAGAAGCACCAGAAGCAACACCAGTAGCAAAGCTACCAGCAGCACCACCAATTGAAATAGCACCAACAGTAGCAGAGGTCACAACTGTAGCTTCTTCTGGTGCATCAGTCGATCCTGTCGCTTAAGCCGTTGATGCAGAGGTTGAAGCAGCCCTCTATCTATATGGGATTCAGTTGCCCCTTCAAATTCTATGGGCAGTAGCAGATCCAGCCCTACTATTCTAAAGGGATCCAGCTTATCCAGCACTACCAATAGCAGATCCAAATCCAATTGTAGATCCACCAGATGCAAATGCATATATAGTAACAGGACCCGCAGAGGCGTAGGCAGTTTCAGATTCACCAGCCAAGGGAGGATCAGCAGATCGAGTTGCGAGGCTGTCAGTAGCAAATGGAGATCGCCTTAGGGCAGTTCTATTTTGATAGAAAGATCCAAAGCCATTCATTGAAGTTCCAGATCCTCCAGTCAGTATCAAAGCAAGCATAGGCAAAGGTAGCAGCATCCTAGAGCTAGTTACAAAACCAATTGATCAAGTGAAAGTAGTAGCAGTTTATAAGCAGGAGGAGAGACGGTTGAAGTTGAAGTGGATCCAGTAAGCGACAGAGATAGAGTAAGAAGCAGCGGTTTCCATCTCTAATGAACCGGTATTGCCCCATATATCATGCGGTTACCGCGGACGGTGTACGGAAGTGTCGTTTCCATGGGCCTATGGAACCAGCCTATAATCACAGGGGGAGAGAGCCTTCACGCCACAGTCACTTGCCTATCTATGCTGGTCATTGATGATTATGCCCGAGCCCCAGTGACGGGTCAATCCGTAATGAATGTAAACTACAATATTGAACATCTCGCCAACAACATAAATCACTCACTTACGGCTTTTGTTGGAAGCATCCTTACGTGCATCCTTTCCAGGTCCTATTAAAGAGTAAGCAGATCCTCTAGTTGCAGAGGAATAAACAGTTTACCCGGAACCAGGAGCCCCCTACGTAGATTAATTGGGGAATTCTAGATACAGAAGGATTGCCTTCTCGAAATCAATGTTCAAGTGCGGCTACTACTGGTATGAGTGAGGGATAAGAAGCACATGGCTGTTTATTTCTTAACAATAGCTGTGCACCGGAGCATGAGAGGACGCCCTGGAGAAGTAACGCTGCTAATTGGGCCCCTACGGGGGCCGGGAGTGTTTATTTGTTTACTCTTTATGCATGCCCTTCTGGGTAACTGGTCATCCGCGGCTTCGGGTGGGAGGGCCCCTACTATTCTAAGGTAGCTGGTAATAGGTGTGTGTGTCGCGTCCCTTCTGTTTGACCTCTGAGGTGAAAAGCTGGATTGATCCAGTAGACCCAGCACCGGCATCCGTTCTACTAGAGTCTATTCCAGAGCAGGCATAAGTGCCCGGTCTATCCATTAGCAGACCCAGCGGATAGCGATCGGGATCTAGAGTCCGCAGGCGGTCCGTTGCGGATCACCTACCACGTCCAGGCCTACCTCACCACTTCTAGTCTAGTGGACCCAATAATGCCCACTACTTCATTATGGGTGGGCTCCGTATATACACGTAATTGGCATAATCACCAGCAGCGGAGATAGAGACACGGGTCGCAGTTTGAGTTCCAGAGTCTGCAGATGAACCCCTAGATGTTGACCGAGCAAAGGCATCAGTTGTTTCAGTAGCACCCCCAGCAGTTGTGGTTTAACCAGTCAATGTGCCAGCAAAGGCAAGGGTAGTAGCGATTACGCAGTTCCTATAGGTGTTCCGACGAGGGGACAAGAGCTAGGGGTGATATAGAGGCTCCCAGCATAGGTCGCTAGAGAGGCATCAGTTAAAGGAGAGAAGGGCATCCCTGGAAGTTCGATAGCCTGCTAAAGCCGGGGCCCCGCAAAGGTCTTCACCGGGAGCAAAGGTGGGAAGGGCAGGAGCAGAAGCAATGGTTGATGCTTACCCAGTCGATGGACCGGTTTCAGATTCTCCGGTTGTCAAATCAGTGGTTCGAAAGCAGGAAGCACCCTGCAGGTTCATCGGGGATCGAGCATAGGTGTTTTCATCAGTAGCAGGAGGGGGGGGGTTTCTCGAAAAGGCGGGACCCTGGAAGCATCCTAACTACCACCTCGCTCAGACGCACTTCATCGAGATCGTTCTCGAAGCAGAGCCTCCAGTCTTAGTCATTGTTGACCCAATCGACCCCGAACCATCATTAGTAGACCCAACATCAGTAGCTTCGGTAGCAGATCCTCTAGTTGAATACCCATATACAGATGCATAACCTACAGGGCCTTATCTTCGATATAGGGAGGGGCCGGTGGAGATGATATAGAAGCAGAGGCCCCACCCCAACTATTATGAAGGAGTTTCAGTTAAAGGAACAGATCCATCTCCGGCCAGGAGCAAGAGAAGTAGAGACTAGAGAGGCAGCTCTCGTGCCAGCCCTAGGGATGGGTGGGGAACTATAATTGACCGCCCGAACTAGAATCCGGCATTTATCACCTTGCAGAAGCCATGTTTCGGGGCCTAACTTTATCCGGTGCGGCTTCAACGGGATCGGGCAGGACTATAGACATTGGTCTTCTCCCATTCCTCTCCCTATGCAGGGGGCTCTACAACCCAACATCTTAATGAGGAGGGGCCCCCTACAATTCTATGGGCGAGAGAGGAGTCGAAAAATAGGAACTGATGAGCCAATGGGAGCACTACACCCCAACCGGGAAGAGAACTCTGGATCGGTCGATGCGTGACATTGACCCGTAGACAAAACGTAAACTCCACTTCTCCCATAGAATTTGAGGGGCCAACCCGGAGCACTAGCGGTCGGATGGAGAATCCCTCGCCGATGAACCGGCGGGCTTGACAGATAGACCCGAACTATCCCATGACTCCGGACGTTGAACCCGATGCAGAGGCGAATGGGCAACTTATATAGGTGATAACTCTACCCCTGATCGGCTGAGAGAGATGGGATGTATAGGAATGAATGCGCTGTCGCTCGCTATCCGGAAGTGTAGTGTGAGGACGGGATGGGAATGAATCGACCATACGGGTTAAGACCCGAGGAACTGGAGAGGACTCGACCAAGCTCGACCCGAAATTCCAGTCACTTATAACACATTCCCATTACTTATCAATCCATCCAATTCAATAAATGAAGGGCGAGCTACTTCTCTATTATTCCCACCCTTAATTCAGTAGGGCATGTTACGTACAGAATCGAGAAACATTCCATTAGAAGTCAATTCATAAGCCTGCCTAAATTAATGACGCCTGCTAAAAGAACTAGAATAAGCCCTTTCGCCCCCCACCCAACCCCACACACGCTAGAATAATAACTATTGCTTCCACCATAGAATAGTAGGGGCCCACCCTTCAGCATAGTTGACTTCAAGCGCGTATCTTCTCTCCAGCCGTGTGCCTACTCGCACTGCTATTACGAATACCAATGTGGTAATTACAGTCCCCGGGGCGGAAACAACGACGCTAGAGCGCTGGAACTTTTACTTTTCGCCGGCATCTCGACGACATTTATTCTTCCGTCAACGCCTCCGTTCATTAGTTTAGCGGGTGTTCATAGGAATAGCGAACTACCATAGAATTGTAGGGGCCCTCCCCCCCGCCATTAGAAGAGTAGGGCAACTAATCTACCTCTAATTAATCAGTGCCCTACTGTTCTAAGGATCCGCCCCCCCCCACCCCCCTACCCCCCCCATCATAGTTGTTATTGTAGGGCGAGTAGCTTGCTAGTAATAAGCGGCCCTTTAGCCCCCCGCCCAACCCCACACACGCTAGAATAACATTAATCAGTGCCCTACTGTTCTAAGGAGAAACCTGCTAGAATGACGCTAGAATAAGGGGGGGCGGGTTGGGTGGGAGTGATAGAGCCTCCCACCCACTACAATTATGCCATTCTGATGTGCTTATTCCCCTCGACATTCTATGGGCGATTCTATAATTTGAGCAGGGGTATAGTTATTTCAGATTAATTAGCCCGCTACCCGCTCGCCCTACAATTCTATGGGACTGATTAATGGCAGTGGGCTGGGGAAGCAGAGTGGGAGGAAATCAAGTGGGGTGGGCCCCTACTATTCTATGGCAGTTACTCTAGCAAGCTTATTAATTGGAGGTAAGGGCCGAAAACTCTCTATAGTTCCTTCCCCCGTAGGGCACCCTAGTAAAGCTTCATCAGAATAATGTTGCCGCCATTTGAGCGTTGGGGCAGATGGATCATCGATAGCTGGCCCACGATTCCCTATCTTCTTCGTTGGCCGATGCCTGAAAACGGGTAGTCGATAAGATTTCCGTCTCTTTCTTTTGGACATGACTGTTAAAGTGACTTAACCCCCCCACCCAGATTCTATACGTAACATGCCCAATTCTATACGTAACATTGTAACTGCAGGGTGGGCCCCTACTATTCTATGGCCCTACTATTCGCCAGGGGGTGGGAGGAGGAGACGCCAGGGCCCCTCAAATTCTATGGGCTACCAGTTAATTAATCAGCTCGCTAGAAGAAGGGAGGGTGGGAGGCCCCTACAATTATCTGTGGTAAAGTTCCGGGGTGGGCCCATGCCCCCCACCCAACCCCACACACGGAGGCTATAGTAGGGTGGGGATTCTAGTTGAATTGCCCTAGGGGCAAATCGAACTAAGATTCCCTCCCGATGGAATTAGAGTTTCCCACCCACCCGCTAAGGTTCTCCCACCCACCCCTTTGGGGATGGTCACTTTGAATCTCCCACTACTATCTTTCTCGGTAGTATTCGTTTGTGTTACGAGGAAGCTTGACTAGGGAGATAAATGAATGGAATCCATAAGCCCATAATGCAAAAACCCGCCTTTCAGTAATGCTTTTAACACACATTATGATTCTTTCCACCAGATATTTATTCATTACTGCCTATATCATATCAGTCCCTTCGAAGAAGTTGCAGATGAACAGCCTATCCGGAATTTGTTACATAGTAGGCTTCGGGCGGAGGAAAGAGGGCATAATAGTCCCGTACCGGACCAAGAATTCCACGGCACAACTAGAATTCCCTATGAATGCGCACCCTGCATGAGCAAAAGCCTTTGATTAAAGGCAAGCATTTGGATTATCGCTCGGATCGGCTGGGACTAATGATCCGGGTTCGGAAGGGATAGAGGAAGGGGGACTCGTGGCCATCACACATGGAGGGATGGGAAGGGAGAAACGAGCCCTACTATTCTATGGTGGAATCGGAGGGAGAGAAGAGAAGGCCGGGGGAGCAAGAAGGAAACAATGGAAGGCTCTGGATCGCTGATTCGGACAAGGGAAGAGATGAATTATCAGATAGAGGGGAGTCGGAACAATTAGCTTTCAATAGTAAGAACCAGTTGGGCGAACGAATTGATACACCCGGTGCTTATGTAGGCGAAGGGGGGACTACTACTGATTACGATGGTGGGGGGGCCGATCACTAAGGTAGGTAGGCCTCGCGGACATGACTGCCCTATATCTTTGGCTTACTCTAGCTTATTCTAGCCCCCTACTATTCTAAACCCCTACAATTCTATGGGGCGATTCTAGCCCTTATTATAGCGTCATTCTAGAATTGCAAGCTGCTCGAATTTGGCAGGGGTATGGTTATTTGCCGCATTAATTCACTAATGAATTTGCCGGATTCCCTCGACATTCTATGGTACTGCTCGCCCTACAATTCTATGGAGTTCTTCTAGCAACTCTAATTGGAGGGGGCTAGCGGGCTCCCTACGGAGGAATTGACTGATGAATTAAGAGGGAACTATAGGTCGATTATAGTTGCCGTTCCGGGTGATAGTTGGCACCCGCGGCAGGGGCAAAGCTGGTTACATATCCAATTCTAGTTTAAGTTTATCCAGCATTAGCCAAAGCAGCATCCCAACTATAGTTTAGTTGCATCCTCACAAGTTTGAGAGCCAGAACTATACGCGGATACAGATCCACCAGTGCAAGCATCTCTTCCTATCCCAGCTTCTTTCCCCCGTATTATGGTTTGAAGCCGGCCGGTCCTCGACCCGCCCTTATTTCTAGAGTGCCAGCCCTACTATTATCAATTGCGCCCCAATCGAGCGAGAGGCGGCGGCTTTCTCGACTCTCTACTTTCTTATTTCGAGCTGGACTTACTAATGAATAGGTGGTCTATACAAATGCAATTCTTTTTTTTCTAGGTCGTTGGGGTCTCTATATAATAAGAGGAGCTTTGCGTTCTTCTTCTAAAAGGCCCTGTATCGGTAGAGTGCGTTGCCTCGACTTGCAGTAGTGGTTTTTCGGGGTCGGCCTACTTCTTTCTTACTGGGGGGCGGTGTGGTCAATCTGTACCTTTATTGATTAAGTGGGGGGAGTCCACTCAATCTCAAGGTGGTATCTCGAGGCTCAAGAAGCTGAAGAAGGCCCGCACTCAATTCATCAAAGGTTAGAGGGTACGCATGGATGTGCTCGCCCATTCAAGATATTATTCTCGAGAGTAGGGCGGGGAGAAAGTTTCGTTCTGGCTGAAAGATGAGAAAAGTGGTTAATACGCCGAACTGGAAGGAGAAGGCGCTTTTCTATGTAATAATGAGAGAGAGCAGCATTAATGTACTCACACCTTTTCATCAGGATAGCTTCTCGATTATTGTTGGGGAGAGGGCTCCTCGACAATATTATTAATTCAAAAAACCCAAACCCAGCCATATTCTCGAAGCAACCAACAATAGTGCCAGGGGATAGAAGTAGTTGCCCCCCCACCTCCATCGATCAATCTCAAATGATCCGGATTCCCCCCCAGTTGGCCCTGCATTCAGCAGAACCCATTCGGTGATCGATCTACAGAAGAGATTAGATTCATTTCCTATGCCAATGGTAGAGCAATATCATTACAGCCGATCGTAATAGCTATAACCGCACCAACTCTCTAATCTAATAAATACTCCCCATTTCGCGCGCCCTTCTATATCTATGTTGACCTGAGGAACAGCTAGATAGGTCTTCCAACCTTTTCACGGGGCTGGCCAGATCTTCCATTCCAACCAGTTCTTATCGAACTAGACAGCATCGACCGAAATCATCACATCACCCTCTGACCGAATATATATATATATATAGCTGAAATGAGGAGTTCTTGCCGGCCATATAGATCTATAGGCTGTCACTGGCGAAGTTCTTGTTCTAATTGCCAGTGACAACCTCTAGTATATGGGGCCTACCCCCCCCCTTTTTCTCATTATAGTTCCGCCGGGATCAAGACCACCACCTCTATCACGATCAGACATGAGAAAGACCACTTTTGATTCCAAGGGCCCCTACAATTATATGGCGAGGGGCCTCCCACCCACCTTAATCTATAGCCTCCCACCCAACTAACAACTAACAACTCACTTATTCCCTCTTATCCCATCCCCCCCGGGTTGGGTTTTGAGTTTACCACAAATCGAGGTCTCTCGATCTCCTATTGAGTGAGCTACCTCCCTTTCTATCTAATTTAGATATGGGCCCGGGCATCCATCCGCAGTAGGCATTGAACCAACTATAGTGATAGTGACGCATGTCAAACTCTAGTGACGCATGCCATATTACAGACGTAATACGGGGTATTCCCCCTTTACCAAAGGGGGTGGCTTCCAAACATACCGGGATTAGAGAAGAAGGTGGCTTCCGTCCGAACGGAGGAGCTTCCGAACATGTGGAATCGGCCCGAAACTAGAATAGAATTGTCCGGTTGAGGGGCATAAATGCCCGGGGCCCTCCCCCTTGACCTATCGCCTATCGCCTATCAGTTCCTACAGGGTAGGGGGTGCCGACTCGTCTATAGTATCTATATTTGATCGAGAAGAATTCTATCTTGTTCTTGAGTGGCCCCGGGCACTCATATTACGTATGAGTCTATTCTTTATGCGAGGCCCATAATAATCATTCGTTCGCATCATTCGTCGAGCGAGTCGAGTATATAAATCATTCGTCGAGACCCCCCACTATATATATGGGATTGTTAGACCGGGGCATCGACCCCTATCATTGCCCGGGGTGGGGGGGGGTGTATGATAGTGGCGACCCCCTATCTAATCGACCCGACTTTTCATTACCCCACATTTGCATTACACATACATAGGATAGGAGCTATACCCTATCCGACTAGAGGGAATATAGCTCCTCTATATAGATAGCCCATAGCCATCTCATCTCACGTATAGTCGGGCTAGACATAGGCACTGCCCAACCCCTCCCGAAATCTATAGATCTATATAGATCTATGCCCGCACCCACCCGATCCCCTCTCTATATATATAGGGGCAGAGGTTGCCTGGGTTAGATACCCTATGGGCCACTCCCTATATATAGATAGGCCCGCCCCCCTATATAATAGATATGGCCAATCCCCTCCCCTCTAGAACCATTGGGCCATTGGGGGCACCCATAGCTAGTTAGTCGGTCGGACGTCGTATAACTCAACTAAAGTGCCGGGGGCGGCGCCTAACTCCATCTCATCTACCGATCCCCTATTGACGTAGATATATATGTACAGGGGCACCAACCCATAGGGAGACGAGGTTGGATACGGTATGCCCAACTATATACATTGGGCGCCTCACTCCATCCACCGATCCCCTATCTATAGAGAGAGCGATGGATAGACAGGAGAGCAGATTGGCTCGCGCCCTTCCGAGACAAACCTATACCGGTTTAAACCGCCCCTTTTTGAATGAATTGTGCCTATATTTATATACGGCCCTATATATCTAATGGCACCCCGAACTCTATATTAGATAGGGGGCTGCTCGATGAAGAGGCCGAGCCGGCCCTCGCCAGATAGATAGATATAAAGGGTCGCCTAGACGGGCGGCTAGTTCTAGTTCCAGTTGGAGTTGGCACTCCCCCGACCGGCTATATAGTTGGGCCCTACGATGAACCTCAGACCTAAGTATCTTCGGTCACTCCCCGGAGGGGCGGCTAGATAGAGAGAGCATGAGAAGTAGGTTGCTGACTTCTATCTGGGTTGAGTCATCTTACATACGTAATATCTCGAATGCCATATAATTGTAGGGCAAACAAGAATCGAATAGATAGTCTATCTATAGATAGAGATCTGGGCGCCATATACCTGGGGGGCCCCCCTCTCTGTACTCTATATGGGCGCTCGACCAACGGGAGAGGGGTGAGCGTGGCGTAGTATTCGGTTTCCCTATCTAATCTCAATCTATATATGGGGTGGGGGGTGGGGGGTGGGGGGGCACTGCCCCCATATATATAGGGCCAGTTAGGGCTCGACCGGTGAAGAGCTCGACCCGCACTTACTTTATACACTTACTTGATAGAGATATAGGGAAGTTCTAGATATAGGGCCGCATCCGGTCCTATAGTCGGGCGGCTATATAGATATAGTAGTTCCTCCTCGTCGTCCCCATATACCATATATAGATAGGGCTCCTCCTCCAGCTAGAGTCCTCCTCCTTGGGGGCCGGGGCGATGTCTAGATAGTGGGCATCTCCCCGAATCCCTCCCAAACTGAAACTGTTGAGTGGTTGCTCCAGTCATTGCCCCCTCCCGTTCCGTTAGTGCGGAACCAGCCGGTACATAGTTCGGGCTGGGGATGTAGGTGATGTGATGCAATATATCCCCGCGACTCAGTTGCGCTCGATCGACTATATCATCGACTATAGATCCTGCCATGGGCGGTGCTCGACCCTCCAATAGGGGGAGTTGGGGAGAGCACTCAAACCCATTGATGGGCCCCAGTTATTCTTGTAGTGGAGCGAGCGGAATATTATTGCTGGAAGGGATTGATAGCTTTCTTTTCTGCGTCAGTTCCTCGGGATGGGTGGGAGCCTAATTGAATCGATAGCGGGGAGTCGACGTAATGATTGAATCGATAGCTTTTCCACTAGTGCTTCCTACCCACCCTGCAGGGGTAGGAAAGCGGCGTTGGTAAGGATTCCTCTTCCGGTTGGGGGTCCAAGTGTCCGAAGTTGTGTCTTTGCTGGTCCGTTCCCGTCGAAAGATAGAAGCGGGGTGGTCCTATGCTATAGCTGTTAAGGGCTCCAAACAAGCCCTTCAAATAGTAGGGGCCCTAGCCTGAAGATTTGTGATGTAATAGGTGACATGAGTGTTTTGTGTGAAAGCGCGGAAGGGCGGCTTCCTACCCCCTGGGTTGTTCTCTAAGCCCGGGTTTGATGGGTGTAAAGAAAGAGTGGTTGTTGTGAGTGGGTGTGCTCTGTCCAGTGTCAATACGTCAGAGTTAATACAGTAGTGTAAATGGCGTTGGTTCCCTGTGGGTTGAAGGTGGACCGGTAGAGGCCGTTGTTAAGTGCTGTGCTTCATTGCCCGTCCTTCGTTCTCTGGGCCCTACCATTCATAGGGGTCCCTATTAAAGGAGATGGGGTGACTCCCCTCCTTCTCACTCTATAGGAGACCCCTACTATCCATAGGGGATCGATCCCCCGGCCCCTTCTATCTCCCCCCACCCACCCCTGGTGGCTAGGTCCATAGGGGTCAGAAGTGACGGTATGGAGGTAGGGGCGGAGACTTGTTGATCTCACTTTTGTCAGTCCATATAGCTGCCCTACTTTTCCAATAATGAAAAATGCTACTTTATAAGCTCTATTGGATAGGAAAGGAAGGAACGACTCCCTCTCCTTGGAATGACCCATATCCCAACAAACTAGAATCTCCCTCCCACGGGTTGGGTGGGGATAGTGGGTAGTTCCCAACCATAGTTCCCTAAGTTAATCTACCGACTATCGAGGACCGGGAACTATAGCTCCCGTTGCCCACCCGATCCTCGCGTTCCGGGCTCGGTAGGCGAACTATAGTTGGGCGGGGCCTTGAACTAGAATTTCATCCCGGAACAAAAAAGAATAACTTATTCATAATTGAAGCCGGAACGTAGGATGGTTTCAATTAATCATGCTACATTCAACGCGTGCTACAATTATAGTAGTTGAGAGCCGAAGTATGAGAACTACATTCTATTCGCAGCGATCGTATTCCCCCATAGAATTGTAGGGGTGTCCTGATCGGATACATTATATGGAGTGGGGATCCGGCGTCGATGCCAGGAGAGGGCCCTACCCCCCCCCTGCACTCCCGCCTAAAGGTATTCTTTGGGGTTGGTGGAGAGATGTGTCGCGAGCACTTGACCGGCTCTCAGGGTTGCTGCAACCATTTCTCATTGGGTTTCTGCTCCTTTTACTTGATGCACTCTCAACGGCAGGAGGAGTTGCCGAGCATTGAGCCAGAGATAACTCCCGGGGAAGATGAGCAGAATCCTCCTCCGACAACAGCGGGGGTAGTCACGGGCTCCTCGGCGCAACCAAACCTGGAGGACGGAAGTACTACAACGCCCCTATCTCTATGTGGGGAAGCGAGCCCCTTTTTTGCGACGTGATGGAACCCCGGAGGACTCAATGGGCAATATTAGGGCATTATCAACCGCACCTGGAGAAGGAGGATTATTGGGATGTTACGTATGGATGCGCTGAAAGGAAGGCCATCATCGTGCAGGAGCGATTCTATACGTAACATGCCAACTTTGGCAGGGTGGGAGGAGGGCGAATAGTAGGGGCAGGGGTGGGCCAACTATACTAGCAGCCGCCTTTTTTTTCCCCCCCTTGTAGATTAATTGTGGGAAACTATAGTTCCGGAACAAGAGTAGGAAGGGCGCCAGATTCTATACGTAACATGCCAACACCATAATCTACTGAAGCGGGGGGGGGGCCACCCACCCCGGAGAGTCTCAACGGCAAAAGGATATTTGAGTGGTTCACACGGGGTGATCTCTGAAGGAGGTCAGTAGATCCCAGCCCAGATAGCCCTATCTAGATAACTGTTGTCGAGCCCAGTGCCGGGATGGGGATAGAGATAGGCCCAGATAGAGATAGGTTGTTAGCCGGACAGTGGACAGTTACCCGAACAGATTGGGGTTGTGACCAGACCCAACCAGATCTCGAGACCCCCCCTCTATATGGAATCATCTCCCGAACAAACTCAGCCACGCCCAGATTGGATTGGTTTTTCTTTTAGCCGGCCAAAGACAAGGAACACAAACCCCCCCTCGCCACACTGGTTTCGGATAGAATGGGATAGGCTTGGACCCCCACCTAAATAGAATTGGGCCCCTCTGCATATATGGCTTGTGGGTGGTATAGGCTATAGTTGCATGACCGATCCTTTGGTTCGAGTAATCAAAGAGTGGGGCGGGGGGGATCGATAAATCAATCGGTGCCGGTTTCATTCGAAGGTACCATGCGTCAGGTTTTGAGATTGTCGAAATGATCCGCTGCTCCTCTCTATTCCCGCCCAACCCACCCCTACTATTATTGTAGCGGGGCCGGTCCGGTAGAATAGGGAGTTTTTGAGTAGGAATGGAGGGTAGGCCCTTTCCTATTCGGAAAAGAGGCGGCTGAGACGTAATCCTTGATCCCATAATCGAGGCGGTATCGATATGGAGCGAGCAAGTTTCACATCTATGTACAGAGCTATTCCATGCATGGCGATTTCCATCTGTTGAACGGAGAAACAATTCTAGTTGCCGAGTCTATCTAAGTAATCCCGCTTCGCTCTGGGAGAGGGGGACTTATGATGACCCTAATAAAAGATTACTTACCCGATAATCGAGAGTAGGGGCCAGCACAGGGATTCCTGGGGCAAGCGGTGAATCCGTTTCAAACGATTTCAGTTGCTCGGGTCAGAGATTCCCCCGCCTCTCGGTTTCTTTAGGCGATTGGAGGCTCGCTCGCCCCGCCCCCCGGCAACCCCCCAATTTGCTAGTTGTAGTATTCCAAATTGAGCAAGTCAGGAAGATGCCACTCATTAGTTCCTCATGTGCAATAGGGAACCGCCCCTGCGAATCGGAGAGAGGTTTCTCGCCAGCTCCTCCTCGGGCTGTGTTGTTGGATAACAATTCGACGCTCCAGCCTCCGCCTGCGCTGGGTCAATAATAGAAAAGAGGGGGGGCCCGGGGACATACTCAAAGCAAGCATCCTTGCTCGATTCTCCCGATATTTTCTTATTCCCCGTCGTGGGCGTCCATGAGTACACCGTTCCCGCGAAGTACAGCAAGAAGAGGTTATGCCGTTCAGTCGCTGGGTATGGACAACAACCCTTATCTTCATCAGACCCACCCATGGGGCTACTACTGACGAAGAGCACACACCTCCTTTCGTATCGGACCCACCGCCCCCATCCAGTTCACATCCAGAGGGAGAGTCCGAATCGAATATGGAACAAGGGGCATGCATCACGAGGCCCCATCTCACCCATCATGTGCCTTAACCCGAAGGGGCGGATCTCATACTCTTTCTTACGGATTAGCTACCCCACCGCGGGGGCATAGTCGAGCTGACGTCTTAGAGGCGATCGCCCGGGAGAGAGAAGGGAAGGTGAACTCTTAGGACCATATCCAGCCATTTCTCCTACTACCAGGAATGGGAATCTATATCTGAGAGGAATTACTTTGGGTGGGTGCTGCTAATTCATTTATTGATCAGACCTGGTCGCTTCGTACTCGCTCGTTGGATCAAAGCTTTAGATGTATGCGACTTTTTTTTCTCCTCTCCGGTTTCTCCGTGAAGCAGTTCCGATTCACTCTACCGGGAGTTAAGGCCCCAATGGTTTGGGATGCCCGGTAAGGACGTCGTCATTTCCAATTCATCGAGAAAGTGACCGCTAACTGCACCTGTATTTGGTGGCCGCTGCCCCCCTACCGGAGAAGGGTGAATTGGCACTTTCTATTATGTATGAAATACCATTCCTTCATCCTAGGCAAGCTTTCACCGGTACCGATCGCTCTGTTCCTTTCTTTCTTTCAACCCTATATATAAGAGGGGGGGGGTGCAAAGCATTCAATTTCGGGAATTTCATAGTGAGCTACTTCCCCCCTATAGATAGTAGGGCCTGCCTTCCCTCCTTTATTTCATCCCCACCTGACAGGTCGAGTGCTTATCTTCCCGCTTAAACCCGGTTCGAGCAACCAATTGGAAGAGAAAAGCCTATCTCTCTCTGCATGCAGGGGGATCGGGCAGCTGTCTTTAATACAGAATACCATTCGAGTGCCTCTCGGTTTCTTTAGGCATCCCCTCCCATTAGAATAGTAGGGCCGGTCGTTCCGGGGTCAATGCTGCAATGGCTGGTGTCAATGAATGAAGGAATCTCCCTCCAGTTTCATCACTGCTTGCCAGGCGGATACTATTGATTTGGATGTGATCCGTCGGTCGGAAGGAAGGAGACTGCTAGAAGGAATGGCAAAAAAAGGTGCCCACCAACCCGAGGAACACTGCTTATGAGACTGCCTTCAGAATGGAGCTATTCGACGAAAGCTTGCTTGAATCCCCGTCTCCGGCCCTATATATCTGGGGCGAACCGGGGGCATGGGAGCTAAAACTGTGGTCCGATCCGCCCATTGTTTCTATAGGGACTGCTTTCTGAGATTGAATGTTTGGCCCCCCGGCACCCCTTGGTTTGAAACTCCACTTCTGCACACAACCAGACATGCTCAGCTGCTGCCGGGCCGAACCCTTCTCGAACTGGAAGAATGGTTGTCGAAGAAAGGGTGTTCCGAAGGAAGGCCTCTGGGTTCAGTTGTTAAATGAAAGCTCGGGCCTTCCTAAATATTATTGTACCACTAGCGGTTCCAATAGGAATTGACATCGATAGAGGCTTGATAGGGGGCAACCTCTCCTAACAGTCTTCAGAGAAAGTGACGTTCGTGTGTTCCGCAGATAGGGCCTCCCAGGGGTGGTGGGATTTCTAGAAGTTTCTGAAGCCAGATTCTATACGCCTGTGGGGTTGGGTGGGGGGCATAGTCGCCCCCCCACCCCTTTGTAGTTATAGTAGGGCCCCTTCCCATTTTACCAACGGCATCTCTCGAGCCTTCTAGCAACTAGAATTGCAAGCGTTCTATAGTTACTGATTCGATTCCCCGGGGCCCGGGAATTTGAGTTGTTGGGCCCCCTCTATTTCTATTGCCGCCCCGCAAAGATCTAGTATACTATCTCCCCCCACCCCCATAGAATAGTAGGGCGAGATACCCTCCGCCTTAGAATAGTAGGGGCCTTCCACCCACCCTGCCATCGAATCAGCAACTATAGAAGAGTAATCAATCGAATCAGCAACTATAGAAAGACGGCAACAATATTAACCTTCCCATCAGATATAATAAACCTCCCGGGGGGGCTGGGAAGGTATTGTATATTGCGGGAGGTAGATTAGTAGTGGGACTCGATAGTTGCGAGAAAGAGTTTATTCTAGCCCCTTAGAATAGTAGGGCTAGCTTAAAGTAGCGTATTCTAGCAGGCAACTATGCCCCCCACCCCCCCCCTCTCTATAGTAATCTACCTCCAGTCAAGATTATAGCCACTATAATTGCTTCAAGTAGCAGGCAACTATGCCCCCTACCCAGGGTTAAAAGGTGGGAGATATAGTTCATTTACCGGACTATAGTTACTGATTCGATGGCAGGGTTAATTAATCCGTGCCCTACTGTTCTAAGGATGCGTGAATCGAATCCGCAACTATAGTAGTATAAAATAGTTCTAGAATCGAGCAATTCTAGTTGGTGGGAGATATAGTTCATTCACTAATTAATTGACCGTTCTATAGTTACTGATTCGCCCCTACTATTCTAATGGGGTGGGCGCTACTATGTAGTTGGGGGGCTAAAGGGCTATAGTTGCTGATTCGATTGCCGCAACTATATCTTCCTGACGTTCCCAACCCGGAATTGTAGTTACGTCAATTCGAGGTTTCGAATCGGCCTTATTCTATAGTGCACCTGCTATCTCGAAGCAATTCTAGTTGCTAGAATCGAGCTAGAATAAGGAGGATATAGATTGGGGGGGAGGGCCCCGGCCTATTCTATGGTAGTGCGTTCCGGTGGGGGGCCCGATTCTTTTGCACCGCTTGAGAATAGCTTGATCGATCGATGCTCCCCTACCATTCTATAGGCTCTTCTCCCTAATCCAATTTATCTCCGCCATCACCGCTTGATCGATGACTTGATCAATGCTCGTGTGTGGGGATGGGCTTCTGGGGGGTTAAGGCCGCGGATCTCTTCTCTCTGCGGATCCTATCTCTCTCACCAGTCGATGCTCTATATCTATATAATGGGCGACTATCTATAGTCTAGTCGGCTCCCTAACTATAGATATGGCGCCCCAGATAGATATATAGGGCTCTACCCCCATATATAGTGATAGTGCAGCCCCTCGTAAAAGCGAGCAGAAGTCGGACGGGATCGCAAAGATCGGGCCTGATCTGATCATACCAAAGAATCCATATCCATATGGCGCCCCTAGGTTCTCGCCCTCCCCTCGGCCCATCGGGGCCCGCCTCTCTATAGAGTCTCCCGCCCCAGATAGATATATAGGCCGCCTCTCTCTATATAGCCGCCCACCTCTGTCTATAGATGGGGTTGGGATCTGCTCAACCTAGTCGCGGTAGCCGAGACGACTTCAATATCGATTACAGCTCGACTTCGATATCAATTACAGCTTAGAGGAAGAGGAACTCTACCGACGGGATCAGCTGGGCCAACTAGTACTATAGGCCAACGGCCCCCTCCCAGGCGGGCCCTATCTCGGCGCCTATCTTTAAGTCTAGTCTAGTCCAGTCTGGTCTATAGTCAGTCCGCACTCCCCCGACCAAACCCCCCTCTAGATATATGGGGGCGACTCTCTAGTCTATACTAACTAGTCTATACCAACTGCCCAGCCTAACCCCATCTATACCCACTCCAATGGCTCACGGCTCCGAACCGAAGGGAGACCTGCCCTATATCTCTATATCTCTCTCTATATATATATGGCTCGCTATAGTATCGGTCGAACGGAGACTGACTAATAACCCACTTCGTGGTCGTGGTGTGGTTGACTATCTATACATACAGTCGAGGGGAACGGGCTCGATCGATACATCGAGGGAAAGCCGGCCATATATGGATAGGGGCGCGACGGCCTACTATCCTGCTCTCGACCGCCTCTACCGGGTTGGGCGCTAGCTAGGTTGTTCCCCGGTTACAGGATTAACCCCCTGCCATGAGGCCAATCGACCGATCTGGTTCACACAGATCCGCCCCCATCTCCACTTTATAACCCTAACCCAGGAGCGCTCCCCCCGTATTCACCTAAAGGCGCTCTGCTCTCCCCGATGGCGGTCGGACTAGAGGTAGACCAACCATAGTCCAGTTTGCAGCGGATCGATCTGGTGTGATCGCCCTATATCTCTATGGGGACCCCGGCTATATCCATATGGCAACGGCCCTAACTCCGCTCGACTGAGAGGATAGTCAACCACACCACAGAGTTATTAGTCAGTCTCCGTTACTGGCATAGAAACCGACCACACTGATCCGTATGAATCGAGGTTCCGTAACATATACGGCTAGGACTAGACGGAGGAAGTGCCGATGCCCGGGCATCCATCCGATTCCGATACAGTAGGCTAGAGTGGAATAGAATATAAACTACACTACACGGAGGGACTTTAGATTAGATAGGCCCCTACCCCACCCCTACTCTATATAGCTTGCTTATAGCTGGGAGAGGGCATAACCAGTATATATCTATATGGCGCCAAATAAACCAGATCTAACCTAACTAGATGGAATTGGGGGTTCCCTCGACTCCGAGTGACTATTTCCCCAATGACCGGTCCATCCCAGTCAAGCCTATAAATCCCTTCCATCGAGGTGGCTCGCTACTGCAGCAGGGAGTATTCTTGATCGGTCCTTCCGTTCGACTATTCCGCCAACCCCTTCATTCCTCACCTCCCGTGCAGGGTGGGTGGGTGGCCCTTTAGCCCCCCACCCAACCCCACACACGGGGCCCGAGGGAACAGGTATTAGGAGGAAAAGGGATCCGATCCGCCCTATATCGGATAAGGGTATCATTTGTAGCCCCGAAAAAGGAATAGTATGGGAGAGGAATGAGGAGGACTCCTTCCTCTTTGCCTCGACATCGAATAATGACTCCTGCAGCCGATCATCGGAGATGAAGCCAGCCAAGAGGCCCCCCAGTATCCAGGCCTTACTATGCCCTTCAATCAATAGTCTCAAAGAAGATGGGTTCCTTCAGGCCTCCCCCATACCCCTTCCATTCCCGCCTCAGTGTCTATTCTCATTGGCAGATACACCAATCAAACAGGTCCTGGCCTATACCTCGGTTCTTCCCTACGGGTGGGGACTAGGGGGGGAACGACTCAAAGGGACAAAACACTCTTATGAACAGGGGGAGAGGGAGAGGGGTGGAACAACTCTTGGAAAGGGATAAGTGGATTCCCCTACTATTCTAAAGGGCAAGCCCCTCCGTCGATACAGATCGGAAGAAGTCCGATCGGGCCTTTAGTCTCCTCCTCACCCTCCTCCCTATGGATACCGGAAGAGAGAGATAATATCTCTCCCCCACCTCAGAAAGAAAGGGCTTCCCCTTGACCCCCGGAAGAGGGATTGATTGGACCGGATGACTATCCTTCCTTCCCTTTTTCCCCACTGCCATGAGTCCATTAATACCTCACCCCCAACCCGATCACTCCATAGAATTGTAGGGGCCCTCCCACCCCCCCCTTTAGAATAGTAGGGCTATCTCCCCCCACCCACCCCTGCAGTCGATCCGTCAATCTATCCCCCACTCTGCATGAGGTCTCCCTCTGCAGCAGGGATGTAGTCTATTATTCGAATGGTTCATTCCCTATCCGGAGCAATAGGAAACTGGGTCGAGTCCCCCCTATTCCCTCTATTCCTTCCCCCACTCATAGATAGCCTCTCCGATAGCCTCTCCAATACATATTCCCTACTGCTAAGCGGGGGCAGTCCCCCGCCCATGAATAAAGAGTAGTATTTAGCAGCCTTTAGTATCAGTCCTCCTTAGAGCTACTCACTCGTGGCCCTCCTTCCTAGATACAGGTATGGACCCGAATGAATAGATACTGGCGGAGGCAAAGGAAGGGACTAATGATATTTATTAATCATCAGGCTTGCTAGACCATATTCATTTCCTGGGGCTTCGGATAAGATCAGAAGTCATCGTTGATTCTAGGGATTGATTCCAGGGTGCCGGAATAAGAGATTAGGCTATCCCTCCACCCTCCAGTAAAGAGCAGATAGAGTAATTGCCTGATGATCTCTTCCTCCGCTGCCTCAAGAGGAGTTAAGGCCCATCCCTAGCCTTGAGTCTCCTCCTCTCACTCAAATTCCCCCGTAGGGCCCTTAGAAGAGTAGGGTCCATAGAATTTGAGGGCTTGACTGCAGTCCCATAGCCTCCCACCCACCCCAATGGCATCAGCTTGTGAGAGTACGGTCCCTACCCCCAGCCAACTATAATGGGGGGGTGGGGGGGGGCGGGGAAGGGAATCAGTACCAGCCGAATTTTAGGGCCTATAAAATAGTAGGGAGCCCCATTAGAATTGGGCGGGGGCCCCCCCCCCCAATAAGAATTGTAGATTATTGGGCGGGGGGCTAGAATAAAGCAGTCAATAAATAGACCCTGCACTCGATAGTTGCTAGAATCGAGTAGGGTAGTTGAGTACTCATCTTATTGGTCGATACTTACCACTCAATCAATTCATCCATTCGCTATCGCTCATGGGGAAAGAAAGACTATTCGCTGTTGCTCATGAGGCCACCGATCTACCTGAGACTTTTATTTGATCACCCGATATTTTGGCATATTTCCTCTCCCGTTGGTCGAGCGAGAACGCATCCTCTATTAGTTGTAGAGGGGGTAGAGGGGCGATCGGGTGCCGGCCGTCTCAAGTGGTTGGTTGCCCCCCCGCTAACCCCCCAACCCCCACCCCTCTCAAATAGCTATAGAAAGGGTAGCCCCGACTATAGTTGATAAAGCCTGGAACCCCGGGTTTGGAGAGTTTAGATAGTGGCCCGTATTGCGTCTATAATAGATAGTAGTCCACTGTCTGCGCCGGGAGGAAAGCCAATCCCCAATCGCTGTCTGCTATAGCCGGGCCTTTCTCATCCCAACCCAGAGCCTATTACCTACATATATCTAGATCTAGTTGCCCTAAAGTAAGTCGAGTGCGGCATAGAGCTATCTAGAGTTTAGGTTCCTAGCATTAAAGGTTCCCGTAACCCGCTAGTGCTGAAGAGAAAGATCCCACTGCTGGTGATGCTGGTCATCCCACGTCACTTACTATGCTGGATGATGCTGGTGCGTTATTGGATCGGCCTCGACTAAGAAGAGAGTCGGTCGACCATTTCCTATCTCTGGCCCCATCTATAGTCTATGGTCCGATCTATCAAATTGATAGAATTGATCTGGCCGGATGGTGAGAACCGTGGAAGGAGGCAACCAACTAATCTACTCACGTAATATCCCCCCCACCCATTCTAGTTGTTTCCTGTTAGAACCATACAATTATCCGGCTTGTACAATAATAGGCTAGGCCAATAATTACTTCAATCGTCGGCCAGATTCTATACGACTGTGGGGCTTCCTGGGGTGGGTGGGTGGCAATAAGGGTGGCCTCCCACCCACTAATTAATCAGTCAATTAATGACGCCCGCTAGCCCGGGGGCTCAAATCAGCATGCAGCATGGGGGGCATAGTCTGCAGGGGTGGGAGGCCCCATCTATTCCCTATGAACACCCGCTATCGAGGAGGAAGGGGAAAGTACCATTCGTTTACCCACGGGCCGGGGGCACTTCTCCTCTCTTGAACTGCTTTCCACATGCTTTAATGTCACCTTCAATGCTCATGGCCATGGTGTAGGCCTGCCTCAAGGCAGGGTCGTAATTAATCAGCTTGCTAGAATAACGAGAAAGCCGCCCTACTCTATAACCCCTATCCTCTCTAGTGGGGAGATCAGGTAGTTCGCCTTATATACGTGATACAATCCCCCAACTATAGATATAGGGGCTGGACGCGAGACAACGGAGCACTGGTCTCCCCTACTATAGCTATAGACGGGGTATCACGTATATAATGGTGTGGGATCTCGCCGCCTATCTACTTAATGGCATCAGCTTGCTAGCCCTTTAGAATAGTAGGGGGCACTAAACTAGACGTTACTAAACGCCAACTCAACTATCGAGAGGGGGGTGGGGGGGGCGAGTTCTAGGTCATAGGACTGGGAAAGGAGCAACTCGACCAGCCCTTCTCTTCTATAGTGCGCATTGATTGGGATGGTTTATCGGATGGGCCCCTACTCTATAACGGGGGTCAATTCCTGATCTGAGAAGAATTAGGCGGGGAGTCTCTCGCCTACTTACTATAGGGACGGGAGCGAAGGATCGGAGATAACAGCGGAATAAGGAAATGATTTCGTCGACTCAATTATTCCTCTCCAAGTACCTAAAGGTCCTCCTCACAATCGCTCCTTGTGATGTTGCGGAACCATGGCAATTAGGATCTCAAGACGCGGCAACACCTGTGATGCAAGGAATCATTGACTCACATCATGATATCTCTTTCTTCCCAATTCTGATTTTGGTTCTCGTATCACGGATGTTGGTTCGCGCTTTATGGCATTTTCACTATATAAGAAATCCGATCCCGCAAAGGATTGTTCACGGAACGCTTATAGAGATTATTCGGACCATACTTCCTAGTATTATCCCGATGTTCATCGCTATACCATCATTTGTTCCGTTATACTCGATGGACGAGGTCGTGGTCATTCCAGCCGTTACTATCAAAGCTATCGGACATCAACGGTATCGGAGTGCGCCCCTTAACGAGGGGGAAGTGCAATGCACTCTGCAATATGGCCATCTGGCTTACCGAAGGGGGAGAATCTCCCATTCTCCGACGTCGAGAGACTCAAGGGACCGTAGCATGCCAGAAAGGGGATTGAGTTAGACCGGAAAGGCTAAGGACCGCCGACCCCCTACCCCTACAACTATAGAAAGGGGGGGGGGTGGGGGTGGTGGGGTAGCTGTAGCTGGGAGGCCGAGGGTCCAAACCTGATTCCTACAGAGCGCCCAGTGTGGTGTGTTCAACCCGGTAGAAAATCAGGACTTCGTGCCAGGGGGAGCCCTACTCTATAATGGGCCCCCCACTACACTATAGAAAGGGTGGAGAGTTTGTATAGGGGCCCCGCCCCCTCCCTACTATCTATAATACCCTTTCTATAGTGGGGGGGTGGATAGGGGTCGCCCTAGGGGGTGCCTAAAGTAAAGGCCGCCGTTCCGTTCGCCCATGAACTGTAGTTGAAACCCATTCACTCACCGCTTACTGCTTACCGCTCCCGTTAGTCCGCTGTCGCGAGAAAGGGCGGCCTTCCCCGGCCGAGCGAGCCTATGGTTCCTTGTCGTTGGAGTTTTCCCCGATGCCCAGCCCGCAATGTCCGATCGCGGCGCTGGAGTGGTGAATCTATCGGCACCACGCTTCACCGGCAGTGGCATACAACTTTGGACCTAACGGGCCGGCCTGAACCTTTCGGAATGGGGGATCGCTGCGGCGGGAGGCCGTTGACTGGCTCCCTATCCGGGGACGGAGGTCCCGCGGTAGGGCACAAGCAACCGAGACCGAGGGCCCTACTCTCTATAGGGCCCCTCCTTTCTATAGTTCGAACCACTCGCCCTATAAATGACCTATCCAGACTATGGGGGTGATAATCACCCAGGGCGAGGGCCCCATCCCCCGTAGGGCCCCCCCGGCACTACCCCCCCCACTATAGAAAGGGTAGAGAGGGGGGGGGGCGACTTGAGGGGGCCGAGGTTTTCCCTCGACCCCCCCCCCACCCCTTTCGCCTTTCTGATAGTAGGGGTTATACCCGGCACTATAGCGGGGGGGGCTAAGGTTGGGTCGAGCCGGAGGGGGCGACTCTCTATAGTCATAGTCGCGCCCTATGCAGGGCGGGAGAGAGCATAAATGCCCTCGTGTCGACGTTAGGAGGCCGAGGGGGACCAGCGCTTATACTCCACCGTAGGACGGCCGCTGCGATACGCGATAGAGAAGGCCCTCGGAACGCCCATTAATAGTAGGGGCCTGGCGAATAGTAGGGGCGCTGGGAACCGCCCGCCCCCCACCAATAGCAGCCCTCTTTATTAATCTGTCAATTAATGACGCCCGCTAGCCCTTTGGAATAGTAGGGGGCTAGAATAAGCAATATAATAGATGCCCTCCCCCCTACTCTTTGAAGGGCTAGCAGGCCCCCCATATAATTGTAGGAATTAACCCCCCCCTACTCTTTGCCCTTTTTCATATTATTCTAGCAAGCTGATTAATAAAGAGGGCTCTCTATCTTGCTTTCATTAGCAGGCTGATTAATTCAGAGGGTATTATATAGAAGCCGGCCTTATCCATCCTTTATTCGAGAGGAATCGATAACATAGGCTGGGGCTCGGCTCAATCAAGGGGAGGGTTTTTTGGAGGCGGGGACCTGTGCAAAGGAGTTGGCCCCACCAGGAACCCATCTTATGATTGATGCCGCATCCGGGAGTGGAGAGAGACCATAGAGAAATAGAAGCGGGGAAACTTCTCTTGCAGCCTTCCTTCGGGCCCAGCCGACGGGCCGCCATAGAATAGTAGGGGCCTCCCACCCGGACTCTAGTTTCCCACCCACCCGCAGGGGAGAGGGAGGGGGCCTAAACCCTCTATTGGAGCCCCAGAGACCCGGTGGGGGGACCAAAGAATAAGTAGGAGCTTCCGCTCCTCGTGAGTGATAATTTACCACCCGCTTCCATGAAACCATTCGATACGCATCTGCCGCTCCTGTGCCTGTCGGGGTCAATGGAAAGACTTCCTCGTAGGCATAGGAGGCACCGATTCAATCACCCCCCCACATCTCCGAGATCGATTCGAGAGATGCCGAGATCGCCAAAGAAACTATAGGGCCGGCTTTAGCCCCCTGCCGGAACCTACTATTTGAAGGGCTTCCCGGAACGTTTCCCACCCACCCCACTTCGTGATCCATAGAATAGTAGGGGCCGGCCCCTACTATGGCATGGGGAATTATAGGTCGAGGTGGGTGGGTGGCGGAACTACTAACTCCCACCCACCCCCCCCCCTACTATTCTATGGTAGGTGAGGTAGATTAGCCCTACTATTCTAAAGGAGGTTAAAACCTTATAAGGATGAGGGCCCCCTACTATTCTAAAGGGCTAGCAGGCTAATGAAGTGCCGTGGGAGGGAGATTAAGTTCGTCGGGTGAGTAAGGCTTTAAATGGCGGATCTAGGCGTTGCTAAATGCAACCTCTCCCTGGGACTGGCATATCTGGTTGAATAGGAGCTGTAATTTGACTTCTGATTAGAATCGGAACCGGTGCCTTTACAGCCTCTCAAGGTTGGGTCGGCCTAATATAGAATAGGGGGGATGGGGCCCGGAAAGAGAGGTAGGCCCTACTATCTAAAGGGGGGTGTGTGTGCTTGGAGGAAAGGAAAGGGAAATGGCTTACTACCCATCCCTATTCCGTATCTGTGTGCAATCACTAGCTTATCTCCGGCGGCGGCATAAACAACCGCATAATGAACCGCTTCACCCAGCGCAGCAACGAGACTCTCGGAGCTATATCAATCGTCACCCTGCAGAGCGAGATATGAAAGCTAATGAAAAATCGGATCGCCAATGGGCCTTTGTTTTTTTGCTCTTCTAACCTATTCTCAACTGCTGGCACTAGAACATCATTGGCTACATTCGTTGGCTCGATAGGCGGCGAGTCACTTCTCGGTCTGAATCCGGTAATAGGAAGAAATCCCCATATAGAAGGATAGGACGGCATTTGAACTTTACAGACATGGGTGAACCGCCGCGCGCGGTGATGCATTTGACAGTGATATTCTGCAGAACGGGGCCAGAGTGTAGAGAAGGGCAGGGCTTTGAGTTCTCTTTTTTTAGGGGCTTCGACTTGTTGCTTCGCAATTTCGATCGGACCAGGGCGGCATTCTTCATTATGAGGTGCTTGCCATAGGTATGGCCATAGGTTCGAACATCTCGCCCGATCGTTTCTGTGATGTAGTTCCACAGATGACTATGGAAGTAGTATGCCCGCGTTTGTAATGAGATATTACTCTTACTCTACGGAATAACTCACGAAAAAGAAATCATCAACTATCATCGGGAGAGGTTTTTCTATATTGAAGAGATAGCCCATAGAATAGTAGGGCCTCCGAAAAAAAACCAGATGATCTTACTTGCTTTAGTGGCAATATCTGAGCAGCTTTATGACCCGCCCGGAATGGATGGAATGATGCAATAGGGGTGAAAGATAGCGAAGGCCCTATAGACCCGGCACTATAGTAGTGGGGGGGTCCCTTTAGGACTTTAAGGTGGTAAACCACTCACTAAACCGGGATGAAAGCACACATCTCTAATTCAGAGAGGGATAACGGCAGCGGCCCTATCTATTCTATGGCGAACATCGGCCAGGCGGGCTTCTTCAGTAGTCAGTCTACGGATCGCTCCAAAGTACCCTATGCATGGTCAGTCTTTGAAAGCCTCATCCAACAGCTTGCCCAGGGGACCTTATAGTCATGCAGGGTGGGGGGGAACTATAGTACGGCAATAGTTGGGTGGGTGGGTGGTCATTTTAGCAGGCTGATTAATCGACGTGGGAGGGCCCCTACGATAATATACCTCCCGGGGGGCGGCTGGTAGGTGAGGTAGATGCCTGACGTTGGGGGGCAACAACAAATCGGTGGGGGGGGGGCCCCTACTATTCTATGGTAATCGCCATGCCACGACTATCTAGAAACACGTACACACACGCACACACCGTAGATAGGCAGCCCCGGGAAGCTTTAATAAGCAAGATTAAGTCAGATGTACGCTGTACTAAAGGGGATAGTATATTGGGAGGCTTCCCACCAGGGGAGGGTGGGAGGAGATAGGGAGATCTCGATCCTCGAGATCCAACCGACTACTGGCCCTACGGGGTGGGGCTCCATAGAATTGTAGGGCGAGCAAATATCCATCACTGATTGATTGATTGATCGAATTGTAAGTTCCCAACCCAATCGACGTTTGCCTCTTCACCGGGTTGGACTGACTGATGGCGCTGCGATAGTAAGCCATTATCTATGGACCGGGAAGATAAGAAAAGTGAACTTCTGTATATGTACGTGAATAACGGGCACTGCCGCCCCACTCCAGTGGGATGTGGTTAGTCGGAGATCACATAAGAACTTCGGTAGCCTCGCTCAAAGTGGGCTGCATTGCGAAATAACCAACTAATCAACTAACCCAACTAGAGAAAGGTAGGGCCCGGTATGGGCTACCTTTCAAAGCTTTTTCACTCACACCCCCTACAATTCTATGGGACGGCACGAAGGTATCCCTCGAAGAAGATTAGTTGGATTCGATTTCTCTACTTCCGGGTGGGTGGGGGAGCAATGGAAGGAAGGGCGATCACTTCGATTGAAACAATTCCTTCCTCACTGAACAACTATAGCCGGAACTATAGTTTCCCACCCACCCGAATCATAGGGTTCCTTATTCTAGCGTATTCTAGCCCCCTACTATTCGCCTTCTCGCAGGTTTATCCAGCCGAGGGCCGAATTAATTACTGATTAATTAAGGGGAATTCTACTAGAACGATTTAAGTTCGGGCCCGGTTCTCCGGCCATTGGTTCCGAAGTGGGAAGTATCGGTAGAAACGAGAGGTGTCCCATCAGTAATGAATGAATCAATCACCCGGTTTCGGGGTAGCAGGTCAATCGGTAGGGTTTCTCATTCGCTACTCCATTCTATCTTTTTATCCGATCCGAGCGATGGAACCAAAGGAATGCGATGTGGAGAACCCAACATATTTCCGACAACCAAAATAGAGAAGGGCGTGCCAGATATCGATCTCCCCATTGTTGATGGTGGAAGGACAGATCGATCCTTGACACGAAAATGATTTATCTTGGACAATAATATAGGAGGGCGTGTCAGATATCGATCTATCTTGATACGTAACAACTAGAATTGCCTTGCCGCTAATAATTACGAGATAGATTCGATTGTAGGGTTGGTCATGAATCGAGGAACTTTATTTAATGATTCCTATTCCCATCCACCCGGCAGGTCAGGTGTTCGTAGATTGATTCCGCAGCTGCAAAGGTGGGAGGAGGATGGGCCTGGTTCCAGGGGTTGAGGCTAACGAATCCAAGCATCTTGGAAAGGGAGGTCAGTGAACGAGTCAACAGCAACAGGTAGATCGACAGGCACCGCTGGGCTGCTAAGAACAGGTTAAACTCAACTAGATGGGGATTCATATCCCGTTCTTAGGTCGGTAGGGGATTCGAGGTAGGTTCATTTGAGAACTGAGGAATTCTTTAGTCCTCGAAGAGTTCTCTTTCTTTCCCCACTTTCAAGGGATCAGGTCGAACAACTGCGATATAGGTAGGAGGGGCAGCTCCGGGTTATCAGGGGCTGCGGCCCGGAAAGGCCTGAACTGGACGATTCACTACCAGAAGCAGCAGGTTTGAATGCTTTCTCATACTGAGAAAGGGAGCTGCAATAATAGAAAAGGGGGCCCCCCGGCTGCAACCTCCCAACCTCCCGGTTCTAATCTACCTCCCGTATATATATCCCACACACGGGCGCTTCACACCGGTCGGGGGCCAAGCTCCTACCTACAATGATGCATCCGATCATATTACGTCTATAATAGCACGACCAACTTTTGATCTCTTAGCCTTCCTGTCTTCGAACAGAAAAGTCACTCTTATCCTCTCCGGCACAGTCGTTCCGTTCAGCCGTTACCAATGGGGGTCGACCTCCGAAAGCAATGAAGAAATCAACTTTAACCCCCCGCCCGGCCCCCCCCGCTTCAGTAGATTAGTTGACGGGTCGACTTCAAGCTACTGAATCCTTCTCTCCCGATCTTGGGAAGTGTAAGTCTGCCTTCGAAGACAGAGCAGCCAAATCCATGAATGCCATTTCCCCTTAGAAAACTATACGCCGCAACCGGGGCGAATGCCTTTTAGTTTAGTCACCGTTGGTTCGAACCAACCGGTAAGACAGAAAGAAATAAGGCTCTGTGGTCGAATGTTTGCCTAGGTGGGAGAGCCGTGAACTAAATGCGTACCGGTCTCGGGCTTCCAGTGGAGTTGAGGAAGGAAGGAAGGATGGAAGCCCCATAAATGAATGCTTGTAGCCTTCTCCCCAACCGGCAAGCCGCCCTTCTTTGATAAACTATATAGAGGGGGGGGCGAGAGGGCCCAACTTTATTATCCGTGAAACGAAGAATGAGAGTTGAGAATGCCTTTCTGAACTCGACCTTGAAAGCTTAGCTGCTGGGAGATCCGAACTTTAGCGGGTGGGTGGGAAACTATAGTTCCGGGTGGGAGGAAGATGAAGGGAATGGCACTTAAAGTCGAGCTAAGTCCCTCTCCGATCAGTAGAGAGAGTGGATTGGTTCTGGGGAAGTTCCCGGCTTTCGCCTCTGATCCTCTCCGGCACATAAGAGCTACGGAGCGAACGAAGGCAGGCCCAATACCGGAAAACTGAAGACCTTTCTTTCTGTCATTCTTCCCACCCAAGATGCAGAGGGATCGAGGCCCCCAGCTTCTTTTCTTTCTTTCATAAGTCCCTCTCCGGCACATAAGAGTCATCATAGTGAGTTGGTATTACGACTAGAAGATTTGGATTCCAGCCGATACCGGTTCAGGAACTTTAGGTGGGCACCAGCCTTTCGAACCCTTGGAACCCCATAGAATTGTAGGGGCGGGTGGGTGGGAAACTATAGTGACCGGTCTTTCTTTCTTGAAACCAATCGGAGTCGGGGAGAGGGAACGAAGCAATCAATCGCAAGCACCAACATCGCTAGCGGCTCCCGCCAGCCACCGGACCGAAATCGATAGAGAAATGCTGGGAAAAATGGGGTACAATTCCCCCGCCCCTAGGGAAGATGACAAGTCATTATATACGGATTAGCAACTCCAGTGATCGTCTCTAGGTCCCACTGAGCCATCTATCTCTCGGAAAGGAACAGATATCTTAGAATCTTTCCGCTCGAAAGCACATTCATAGCTTTAGGCGGCCTATAACCCTATTGTATGGAAGGTCGAGCAATGAAAGGAGAGGATTTGAATGCAGCTGGTCGGTTGTTTGTTTGTTTCATGATGGGTCGACTTAAACCGGATAAAATAAGTGCATTTCAAGCGGGACTTACGCACCTTCCTTTCTGTCTGTCCTTCTCTCGCCTTTCGGAGGTGGGCCAAGGCATGGTATTCTGTATTAAAGATGCGGGCGGATGTTCCAAGGGAATCGCCAACCTCTCTCTTCCAAATGCGTACACTTTGCCATATATATATATATATATATCTGGCGTAAAAAGTCACACTTTCCTACTGCTCGACTAAGTGAAAAGCCATTCCTAGATTTCCCACCTATATGAAATGGAATTTGTAATGTTTGGAGACAGCTCTGCTTAGGCCAACTTCTATTAGAAGGGGGCCGGGTGGGGGGGAGATATAGTAGGGTGGGAGGGAGGCCCCTACTATTCTAAGGGGGTTGGTTGGCTAGATTTGTCAGTTATGTCTGGAGCGAAACTCGACCCTGAAAGCTGGAGCTGACGATCCTAAGATGGCTGTTCCGGTTTCTTGCGATGCTTAACAAGCAGTCTTCAGAGTTGCCTAAAGAAACTACAGCCCTTCCGGAGATATCGATGTTCAAAAGCAGCTATAGCCGCGGGAGAAGGCAGTATCGGAACTCTAAATCACGGCTAAAGTCCCAGAGCAAAGATTGTAGGGTCGAGTGCCTTCGGTCGGAATAGAGCAAATCCTTCCAAATGCTGAACTTCAGTCCTTAAGAGAAAAACGGGGTGCGGTATCACTTATTATAGACGTAATATGATCAATGGATGGATGGTGGAGAGGGATTTCAACTCTTAAGTTCAGACAAGTCGAGGGGCTCCAATCACACCATTCCTTCATTCCTTCCTTTATCCCCTCTCCCGGCTCCCGCATTGAAGATCGAGACTTTAGAGCGAGACCAGCAGGACAAAGAAAGGCAGCTTCTGATTCACTGCGTACCCAATAATAGAAAATAGGGGGGGCCCGGGGAAGGTGAACTGGGGTTGGATATGCTGGAATGTGCCGCAACAATAGCCGAAGGGGAAGCCGGAGAGGAATGGAGAAGTCATGGGCATAAAGCATCGCTAGCGGTTAAACTCCTTCTGCACCATGGTGCCGATCAAGGTAGTGATTCGAAGTGGATTTGGTATGAGAAGTTGCCAGTCTCTTATCATCTACGTATGGGCCGGATGGAGGAATTGAGCTAAGTCCATTGGCCAAACATTCATTCCTCTGCTCGGTCAACTATAGTTCCCACCCACCCGCTTCAATGAATCTATCTATCCGGGTTTGGTCACCGCCATTGGTCGAAGCAGCTTATCCCGTGCCAGGTTCATCTGGGTTGGTTCCATGCATCAGTTGGAGCCCCGTTTCTCGCCACATCTGGAACTGAGATTGATCGCCCCTCAGGCTATACCCCCCGGGCCCCTATGATTCCCTCCCACCCGGCTATAGATTGGGGTGGGTGGGAGGAAGGTAGTTGGAATCACCGGCTTGCATCGTGCTGCAACAATCGAGAGGCGAGAAAGCCGGCTCTGTTTCAATGCACTTTTAAGGCACAGTCTGCTTTCGAAGCGGGCGGATGCCTGCAGGTTTGGCTTAGCTCGACTTGTTTGTCAACTCCTATCAATGCGTACAGACTTTAGATGTTTAGTTTTGATAGCTTTCGGAGTTATCGCCGGATACCCGGTAGAGAGAAGTCCAATGCGACCAACAGAGCCATTTCGTAATTCAGAACCGGAGATAGAAAGCCCAAATCGATGGATCATTCTGCTAGATACTTCCCACCTCGCTCTCATTAAGATTGGTAGGACTCTTCTGGGCTGCTGCCTCAATGAATGACAGCTTTAACAGCTGGGTGGAACAGAGGATAAGAATCAGAGTTAGTTACCCCGAAGCGATGCAGGTTCCGCCTATCCCTAACAGTCTTAAGAGAAAGGAAGGCGATCGCTAGCGGTGAAACTGCATCGCTTAGTTGAGGTAGGCCTTCCTTCCCTGCATCGAAAGCACTCTTTCTTAAGACCTTCGAGAAAGGGGACTTGCTTGATCGATTAGCAGAACGTCATAGATCGATGAGCAGAACGTCATGTGCTGCATATCGATCTCTACCAGCACCAATAGATCGATATGCGGCAGCAAGAGATCGATTAGCAGCACGTCAGAGATCGATGAGCAGAACTTTTGTTCTTCGGATCGATCTCTACCAGCAAATCTATAGCTTATTCTAGCTTATACTAGCAGGCGCATTAATGAACTGAAACATGACAGTGGAAGGGAATCATAGGGTTCCCTGCATGAAGGGCATGTTACGTATAAAATCTGGCGTACATGAACTACTTCTACCTAACTTCTTAAGGTCAATTGAAAATAATGAATAATGGAACGGTGGAAATACGAAGGAAACATTAGGGGGCTTATTATTATCCGCGCGCTCCTACTATTGACCTTTAAGTAAGAGAGCGATAGCGATCTGAGGGAATTGTAGAAAGGTTGGAAGATATGGCCAAGGAGGCGTGTATTCTCTTTATGTTATCTCTAGTTACCGACATAAAGGATACGAGCTCGCGGCCAAGTGAAGGCGTGAGGAAAAATAAAGTGCCTTAAAAGCCTTTATAACGTCATTTCCGAGAAGCGTCGTAAATGAATTCAGAGTCTATTAAAAGATCAAATTATGAATAAAAAGTGTCTTCTCTTTTTCTTGGGTTTCACTCCTATCTAACCCTGGACGATTCTTGCCGACTACACAATTGCTCCTACGATATAGCATTGGGGCCGGCTCCTTTATAGCAAGTAACCATATTGACTAATGCATTTCTCCAAACACCTTGAGCTCCTATACATTGATCTCGCATATATAAGATAGATAAAAAAGTGACCTAAAGAAGAATAAGTAGTCCCCATCCAAGCAAGTGACCTAACCCTTCCAAATAGTATAGATAAGTTACCCCGGCCTCGTGCTAGTTGTTGGGCTGGTCTACCTCGTATCGTACTTCTATTGATGGGCTGATAAGCCCTCCCTCCTTGACGATAAGAGTTTGGCTTATAAGCTTCTTCCTGTACAATAGTCTCCTGGGCCATCATCCCCACCTCGCTAGCTAGTTCTTGCGCTTGTTCCTCTACGCTAGCCGGGTGAAACGAACAAAGGGAGGGATTTACTGTGACCGAACCATGAGAGGGATACGGATGGTTGTGGTGGTGGGAATAACCAGAACGGAGTGAGGGGAAGGGCCCTTGAGTTAGTCAGGCAAGAGTGGGTTAGTCGGGCCTATAACCAGAAGTTAGGGGAAGGGAATGGGTCTTTTAGTAAGGCGGGAAAGATAGAAATGGCGGGCCCGGGCGGCTAATGTGATGCTGAGGAAGTCCGCCAGAATAATATGCCGCCGTGATGGTTGGGGCCTAACAACAAAGTTAAGTAACCTTCCTTTCTTTGTTTACCTAAAAAAAGTGAACAAAGGGAACGACTCAACTACCTAACCAATAACAATAACCTCTATCAGTCAGAGGTTGGTTATCAGTCAGATAGAGATAATTCAGTCAGAGAAGGTAATGCAGTAAGTAAGTCGTGGTTTGGGTATGGCGGACGGGACTCGAACCGGTTGATCGATGCTCCACCAACTGATGTTATTCCCACAATAGCCTTATTCCCCACCATAGCCAAACCATAGCACGTCTGCCTAGCCCCTTATATTCAACGAAGTCTTAACCTTCATTCAATAATGAAAAAGAAGTGATCAGAACAATAGCCAAGGGAAGCACAAGAATGAAACTCCTTATATATGATCTTTTATCTCTGGGTTTACCCCTGCTGCTATTGCTATATAGGGAAGAATGCTGCAACCGGGGTGGGTGATGGCAACTCGGCCTAAGCATGCCATTCTCGGGGAATTTTTTGGGGATAGAAAGACTAGAGTAGCCTGGGCTTAGTGGGCTGGCTACTTATGTGTGTCGGGGCCGCCGTAAAGCCCCCATAAGGGAGGGGGGAAGTAAGGTCCTGGGCTGACTAGACTAACCCATCAACCAACAAACAGGCTGTGGTTGGGCAAAGCATCCTTGCACAAACAAACAGGCGGCTATTTTATCACGAATTGTCACATAAATAATGGAAGATAGTGACCTAGGTGTTACCTTGGTGAAATAAGAAGTATATAAAGACTAGAGTCACCTCCGGGCGTTGAGCCGACAGTGAGTGGTCGGTCAAACTTTCCCCTACAGCTTGTGTATGGCGTTCGAGCTTGCTCCCAAAGCTTGGGGAGTAGGACTTCCCAAAAGAGGGGGTGAAAGCCGTGTAAGAGCAGGAAATGGCTTCTGAGGCGGTTGAAGTGAGATGGTGATGCCCGAATGGTGCTCAATGGAAATATCTCTTTACCGAAGCTGAGCTGAGGCCGACAGATAAGCGAAGGCGACAGAGAAGACAGGGCCTTTCCTTCCCTGCTGGGCTTCTGAAGTATATCTATATCACTTCTTTCTGGGCTCACATAGTGTTCCAATTATATCCTGGGTCGAAAGAGGGAGGAATTAGATCCCCTAATGGATGGATGGGTTGGCCAGTCGAAGGAAAGAAAGTAGGCCGCCTAGCCTAGTAGTCTACTCGCACCGTTGACCCACTTCGCCGCGCTGTGGGCGATGCAATGTTTTCACTAACTTGGCAAGACAGTTCTCCCTCTCCCTCCGGAGTCGAGAGAGCGTTAAAACCCTCGACTGACGTCCAAGCTTGAACAGGGATAAGGGCTTGAACAGGGATAAGGATCGCAACTCAGCCGGGGCTTCCCGCTTTCTTTCTTCGTTTTTTTCGTTGGGATAAGTGTTGAGGGGAATAAATATGAGGCTACGCATATTGAAAGCTAGGCGTAACAGGACGGTATATTGAAAGCCCCTTTACCACTAATAGTAAAAGAAAACTCATGTATTAATTGGACTTTGAGGGCCAAGGAGATCAAAGGCTACACGTATTTTCAGATGCACAGGTAAGTAAGTCATATTCTCTAAAGTTAATCCTTTCGCATTAGATATGTTTGTTCGCCGTCTAAAACTTCTGTCTTTTCGGTCCGGGTTAAGGCAAACTGAGACACGACTTGGATACATGCTAGGGGCGGCATCTTGACAACGACACTGGGACTCAGATAAGGCCCTACGGTAAAGGGATAACGTCGAGCTACGACGACCCGTAGTGAGTGATTGATAGTGAGTGATTGAGGGCATCTGGAAGGATTGCTCATCTTTTAGTAGAAAAGTGAGGAAGGAAATAGTCTCCGATTTCTTCCCCTCAAATTGCTCTTATCAGACAGAATACAAAGACGTGACGCGTATTACTAATGAGCATGCATGTTGGGGCCTATCATGTTAGGGGAGGAAAATGAATGAATAGATTGTGATCGATTGATTCGTTTTAATCATTAGAGTTACCCGCTCTATCGAGAGATTATCTGTCGCCATCAGACGTTCGCCTTCATATGGGAGATTATCTATCTGTACGGGAGCTGCCCGCGTATAAGGGTGCTACCGAAGGAATCCTTCTAATATTTTAGATAAGGAAGCTGTATCCCTGTTTCCCTGTCTCCGAAATAAGGTTTTGTAGAGCAGATTGACACACATCACCACGAAATAAGGAAGCGTAGAATCGACACACATCACCACACGCAGACAGAATCAAGGTGCTCACCTCTCCCTTATGGTCTTGCAATCAATTCCTCTACTATAATAGAGCCTTAAAGCGCTTCCTTGCTCTCCTCCCCCGAGCAATCAATTACCTATCTAAGAGCAAGCCCTCAATTCCTCGCCCTTATTAGGTCTAAGAGCCTGCTTAGCATCCTCTCGATCCATCGGGTTTTCACTTCGATCACTTTGAGCAAAATATGGGTTGGATAATCAATAAAAAACCAGACTCATAAAGTGTGTGCGCGGGGATGTACTCTGATCACTCTGCTGGGCTATGAACTCTAGGGCAAAGGAGCACAAGCTTCCTCGCCCTCCTCGCTCCCCGCGAGCAGTTTATCCTCTCCCTATGGTCTTGTGTTCAAACCCTTTGTAAGACGAGTAATCCTTCCTCGATCATTAAAAGGCAGTAATCGGATATTTCTGTCTTACTTTCCACCAGGAGATCCCCTCCGGTAAGAAGAATATGACTTGCCACCAGCGGTAACATGACTAGCAGGAAAGAGATTTCTTATCGGCCATCCCGGATCACCTCAATATCCATCTTTTAGAAACAAACTATAACAGACGGGATGAACAGACTTAGGGTAACAGACTTGGGACATATGGAAATACAGAGTTGGAACAGACTTAGGAACACTCACGGAAGCACTCACAGACTTGGGACAGACTTATTTATACGTTATCTGCTAAAGAGATTTATTATCAATGGGCCTGCGCTGGTTATCTTCTTGTGGGGCTAGTGGGGGTACAGACAACATAGGCGGTGATAACCCGAATTGTGGGGCCGGCCAGGATAGATGGATTAGACTGTAGAACTCTGCTCGCTCTGTCAAGGCCAATGGAAAAAAGGATCGAAATGGCCCTATAGTTCTCCGCCAAAGCTATCTAGTATGGCTATATCTATCTATCTATACCGTTCAGGATAGATGGATTAGTAAGAGGTATTCATACTGGCATCCACTGTGGTTTCCATACTGGAACTGTCCTCCCATTTCTCCATAAAAATCTCCATCCATTTATCCATCAAATAGAAAAAACCAAATCTATTTCACCACCACATAGTCCTCAACTATATTATGCATCATGTCATGAAAGATGGTTGTTATAGCCCGCACCAACATTTTTGAGACCAAAGGGCGAATGACTTTGTAACGAAAGGTACCCCCAAGGGGTTGTAAAGGCAGTCTTATTTTGATCCCTGGGAGCCATATTTGGGTGAAACTAGGAAATCCATTCATCAAGGATAGCGTGTCATAACGGGAGGGGTATGTTCGGGAGGGGGAAGTCATCCTTGGGACATGCCTCATTGATATCACTAAAGTATACAGACTAGAATCCCTCCTGTTCTCGAAGCTATCGGGACCATGTTGGATGTCAAATCCGAGTAATCAATGGGCTTGATGAATCCAACATCGAGGAGCTTCATGAGTTCCTCTTTTACAAGGAGAGCTACCTTGGGATGCATTTGCCTAAGTCTCCCCAGTTTCCATCCTGGACACTAACTAACAGATTCTAAATGACTAAGGATGGGTCTAAGCCGGGCATATCCGCGGAAGACAAATCAAATACATAAGTCTCTTCCTGGTGCAGGAGCAATAGGATCAAGTATTACAGCAACATCTATGGCAATTGAACAACAAGGGCGGATAATGTGTTTCAAAACCGAGGAACGCGAGTTGGAGTTCCGGATTGTTATTTCAGTACTAGGTCCTACAAATTCGAGCTCACATCCAGTAGCAAGAGATCCTGGATCAAGGTACCAGGGAACCAAATTGAAATGGAAAGAAGACACTCCAAGTATTGCCTATGGAACTGAGAGAGAGGACACTCCAGTGCTTAATACACTGAATCGATTCTTAGGTGCCACCTCGCGACTACACCTTGGTCATGGCTATCCGGCCAACCAACATATTAGAGTGGAATTACTTTGATAAGACTATCCAATCACGAAGGATAAAATGAGGATGGTTATGCAGCAAAGGCTCCCTTCACAAGGCAACAAGAGAGGCGGCGAACTCAAAGAGGGTTAACTCAGCAACATCTAGTCCAAGTTTCGAAATCAAAGTTACAGCAGATGGGAGAGCAAATTAAACTCCCAGTGGTGGATAAGGGAGATTAGATCATTTAGGAACTGGAAGTGGTGTGGGACTGGTACACAGAGAACCTGAGGATACGAGCAGCCACAAAAATTGAACTCGCCTACTAGAGAACATAACCATCAGAAAACAGATCTCTTCTATATCTTATACTACTACCCACCCGAGGAGGAACCAAAAGATCTTTCTATTTTTGAAAAAGGGTCCAAGAGTATGATTGAAAGATTTTGAAGTATAGCCTCCATTTACTTATAATAGTAAACCTTTAGTTATTAGTGGTTTAGTATCTCAATAGAGGGTAGGGGATTGGTTTAAACCATCATGTGTCAATTCTTTTTATTAGTCCTCAGAGTCTTATGACTTGGAGTATTGGACGTTGCCCCGGCACAACACATTATTCTGGATCTATTAGAATTTCGAAGTGTACTAGAGCTATATCTATAACACTTTGCATCTACTTCATATTGTTGTGATTCGCACACTTCTGTGGAGCGGTAATCATTTTGATATGAAAAAGAAATAACACGTGGCTTCTGGGTTTGGTTAATAAGCCATGTTTTCCTTATCAAATCGAAATAGAGTAAAACAACCCGGTGAAATCTATCTTTGGTAGATCGGATTATTCGAATCCTCGTACAGATCCTTTTTCCCGAATCACAGATTCTTTTCTTCCGATCCCACCTTAACAGAAGAAGCCCTTTCTATTCTATTTCTACGACGAGTGAATATGCGGAGTATGCGTCGGTTATTCGCCCTATCACAACCAATAGGGGTACCCTTTTTCCTATCACGGGCAAGTTCTTTTCCCTATCGAGAATGAACAAGGGATGGTTATTGCGGATCATAAGTAGAATTAGGAATAGCAGTGGGCCGTTTAGTACCAATCGCAGGAGCAGGACCATTAGCTGTTGATCAAGGCTGAAAGAATAGCTGGGCTAGGGTGGGTTCGTGGGAAAATAAGGTTGGGTTGGCGGGAGATAAAGAAAGCTCCGCTCCGAACCAACAGAAAGAAGTTGTTATTCAGCTCTTTTCAAACCTCCAGGTAAAGAGGGCTCTTGATTTGCCCTCCTGTCCGGTTCCATTCCGAATAAAGTTCCGATCCAGCTTCCCTTCTTTGTTCCGATCCTGAGGTACGCCCGCCCGGGAAACCAAACCTGGACTAGAGCTAAATTGATCACGATGAGTATGTGAGTATGGAGTAGATAGTATGGACATACTCATCATATGCGCATATTTATGATTAATGACATATTGGTGGGCTCCTGAGCGAACTTTGAGATCTGAACCCACCCGATTCATTTATCGATTTGAGTCTTTTCCCGGAGCGGAGGATCGCGAAAGCTCTTTATCTCAACTTGATGCTTACGAATCGATCGGGGCAGAGAGAGAGTAGTTTCATTTTGGTACTGCACGAGAATCCATTTGAATCTATCACTCATGAAAACTTTGACTTCTTTTTACCAACCCCCTGTGTACTGACCTAAAGAAGGTTCCTCATCTAGCTGGCGTAAGGGAGGTACAAATAAGAACTGGCGACCGGCGGAAAGTAATAGGAGAAAGAGAGATTTGGGGACAACCATTACTACTTACACGAAGAAATAAGCTAGCTCCTAATCAGCTTTGTTTGCTCATAATCTTCCGAAATGCTAGAGATTAGGGATGAAATAGTAGAGATGAGGGGAAGGGATCAAGAGGTTTATCGGCCAATATATCTGTTCGTAACTCATAGCGATCAATTTGAGTCAATATTTCCCTTCGGAAAACCATTGATTAGTAGGATTCGGTGACCCTGGCCAGACCGGCCTTGATCTCTTATTGCATGCAGGAGAAAAATGAGAGACCCGTAATTAGAACTCGTTTTGGCCAGGCCAGTCTTATTCTATACCCACTCATTTCTAGAGATAGGTGCGGTTGGCAACACCAATCAGTTGCTAGCTGTAATTTCCAACAACATAGCTTTTATATAAGCTCCCCAACATAAAGGAATAGGTTAGGTTAGGGTTTTGGTTCCCGGGAGAAACCATTCTTATTGGTTAAGAACACCTCTATGTAACCAAACCTTTACAACGAGTGAATGCGAAATTAACCTCCGACAGGCCAACCAGATCTTGCTCGCTCGGTTTAGTCTCTCTTGCCCAACCAACAACATCTTTTTCCATTCTTGCCCGCGGCCGGGAAATGCGATAATGAATTGAGGTATGGTAAAGTGAAGTATCTCCGACCGCTAATGAATAAGCTGGATCGACTTCTTCTATGGCTTTCTAAGTGAAGCGCGCGAAACGAGAAAGAGTTGAGAAGTGCTAGAGAGGTTAGCTTGCTGAAGAATAATACGAAGGAATAATACTAAGTTGGCATGTACGATCACTTCCCACCCACCTCCCGCACCCACCCTTCACCAAGCGGCTTCAATTCAAAGGTTCGACTCTCAGGTTACTCCTAAGCAGTATGGGACTTGATAGAACTTTCTTGAAGCCGGAAAAACATATACGGAAGATCTGTACCCATAGGGCAAAATACGATGGCTGACTCGCCTCTTTAGCCCCAGCTTTCCGGGATTGGAAGTGTCCAAGTTTCGCCCGCCAGCCTTTCATCCCAGACAATTTTTTCCACTGGAGCAAGTCTTCGAAGATGATAAGAAAATTTCCAAGTTATTAAAAGGAACCGAGGAATTGAGAGGTCACTACACATAAACAGCATTTTATTCCAGATCAGTAGGGGAATCAGAGATTGTTCAACTCAAAACTCACTCCATCCCCTCCGATAGATCTTCTGGAACTACTTATTATTCCCATAAACCCCAACTTCTTATCCCCACCCGGCCTGAATGCTAAACATCCCCTTTCTCGTAAATCGTAATGGTTCAGACCTTAGCCTCATCCTGTTTTGTGATCACTTAAGCCTGCATAAGGCCAAAATGTTTGATCCGAAACAAACTTTATTGGGCAATTCAATAGTTGGGCCTTTCACCCCAAACCAAACACCAAACAAGATTATATACGTAACATGCTCGAAGAAAAGATGAAATAAAGAAAGTGAAAAAGGAAAGGGGTGGGTGGGAGGAATAAGATGAAAAAGGGGCCCCCCACAATTGAATCTACAATTCTAATGGGGGGTGGGGGGGGGGCCCACACACGGGGCAAAACTCGAACATAGAATAGTAGGGGCTCCAATTAAGTTGTGGGTGGGAGGAGGCTATGGGGGCCCCCTACTATTCTAAAGGGCTAGCAAGCCGATTCCCTCGACATTTTCTGGGCTCGAATTCACTCGGCGCCAGTCAAGCCCTACAATTCGGGACCCCTTAGAATAGTAGGGCGAGCAAGAGGTAGATGCCGTTGTGAAGCCTCTCCTTCAATCCATGAACCTTTCCGAGAGTTGGGGCCATCCACCTGTATATCCTTCAATCCATCAACCTGGTCTTTAGACACTCGACTGCAACAATAGTCTAGGGGTCCCACCCCACCCTTACGGGCTAACCTGGAAGGTCGGGATCCGGAGCCTAGGGATTGAGACGCTGCTGACCGAGCTGATGAACCCTTCATAGCCGTACTACTAGAGAAGGGGGTGGTGGGGTTCATATAGGGCGTAAAGAGCAAAGGCAGTTTGGGATCCGCTTGGCCTTGAACCAGTGGAGTGCCCACATAGGCAGGCATTAGTTGGAGAAACAGTTTTTTGTGATCGGATCAGAGGCGGAGGTTCCACTTCCATGACCACACTACGATCCGGTAGAGTTCATAGTTCCAGCCATACTACGATCCGGTAGAGTTCATAGTTCCGGAGCACCCCATTCCTTCCGAGTGTCATAGCTGGACCTGCCCTACAGGGCAAGGCCATCCATAAATTGCTAGGAACCATGGCGTTGAAGAGCAGATCCAATTCCAGTGCTAGGTGCGGGGCGTTGGAGTGAAAAATTGAGTTTGCCGGGTTTCCCTACTATTCTAAAGGGCCCCCTACAATTCTATGGGGATGTGCCTGTTGAGATAGGATAGATAGGGCGACTCGACGTTAGGCTTCATCAGGATTGATTCTTCCGGTTTGGGCCTCAGATCGCCACATCCATTGATTTCATCCCAGCGACCCAACCCACATATCACTTGCTTGCGACCTCCATCTCCATTCCTCAGGTAGTGCTGCTCCATCTTCATTCCGTGGTGCTGGCGGAGAGGCGTGAGACGTCTGCCCCATACTCCAAACCAAGGAATATGATGTTATGCATGTCGGAGGAGCCCCACCTATTACTTCCATTGGTTTTGCCATCACGGTTCGGGGCTGGGAGTCCTCAGATCAAGATAGAGCCGGAGTGCCTATCAAGGGGAGATAGCGAAGATTGAATGTCCGCTCGCGTAACCATGAAGTGGACCCGGTTCGAGAAAACCCATTGAACCGATTCCACGTTTCTCGCGTGTCCGATTCGTTGTGGCAATAAGCTCTTTGATCTAATGGAGAGGCACCAGAGCAGAGTTCTCCTCATGATCTTCACTTCAAGCCTAAAGAAACCGAGAGGGGGTCGAAAGAAAGCTATTCCGTGTAATAATGAATGGTCGTAGCCCTAGAAGCAGGATCTATATTTATAACGGAATAAAAAGTGGTGAGGGCTCACTGGGATGGGTGGGACTATAGATTGGGGAAGCAGGGTGGGAATATAGAAACTTTGAAATGCTTCTATTGGTGCGAGTGCTTACTATTAAATACCCTATTGTCTTTTCCTGAGACATCCATCTGTAGAGTCTGATGAGTCCTTAACCCGCTTCCCTTACCTTCATTTCATTCAGATAAGGGAGGACCTTACCGATTGAGAGCGGAGGAGATAGATAACAGCTGGTACTTGAACCAATCAATCAGGGGTATGAAATGATTCAACAAGGTAGGGGAATCTTGAGAAGCAGGATCGTTGGGTCGGCGAAAGAAACTATAGGCACAGTCATATGATCTCAACTTTGGATCAATGCCTATAGTTTCTCTAGCATCCGGCATGAATGTTACGTATAGAATCTCGAGCTCCCCTATTCTAGGCTAATTTGAACAGAGAGATCGAGACCCTCTTTATTAATCTGCCTGCTAGAAGAAACAATATACATACCCGATTCTTTATTAATCTGCCTGCCCCATAGAATTGTAGGAGGGCATCAGCCTGTGCCATTAATCAGTCCCATAGCCTCCTCCAGAATAATAGAAAATAGGGGCCCACCCCCATAGAATAGTAGTAGGGCGAGCAGCTTGTGGCGAGTACGGGCGAGTCGCTTGCTAGCCCTAGTAAAGCCCCCCTTATTAATCATAGTAGGGGGGGCTAAAGGGCTTATTCTAGCGTCATTCTAGCAGGCTTATCCTTAGAACAGTAGGGCACTGATTAATTAACTTATTCTAGCGTATTCGCTTACTCTAGCCCCCTACAATTCTATGGGGGCCCCTTACAATTCTATGGGCCTGTTGGCATGTTACGTATATAATCTGGCCTTTCTAAATAGTAGGGGGTTGGTCCCTTAGAATAGTAGGGCTAGTTTCCCTTCCCCGTAGGGGTAGGGGGTCAATTAAGTTCCCTAGTTCTCATCCTTCATAATTCCATTTTTCCGACCAACATGAACCAATTTGAAGTTTTGAACCAACCTAATTTGGTTGGTTACGTAGATAACGGGATAGTAACGGATAAAGTGGTTATTCCCACATTCCATGTGAGGTTGCGTATGAATGAAGAGACGGCCATAGAATGTCGAGGGGGCGTTATCCGTCTCTTGAATTGGAGATAAGAACCACCCTAAGATAATAAAGAGGGGGGCATGTGACGTATAGAATCTGGTGTTCGGCTAATGCCCAATTCGGCTGGGCAAACACCAGATTCTATACGTCACATGCCTACTCGGCTCATCGGGAACTATAACTACCATGTTATCAACCGATCGCCATAGAATTGTAGGGCCACCCTTCGCTCTGGCATAACATAAAAAGAGGTCCAGGATCGAGTCCTCTGTTCATATAATCACTTCGCTTCTGCCATCCCCCGTCTCCAAGGGCGAGACGCTTGCTCTTTATCGCACTTGGTCATTCCTCGGAAATGAGTTCGGTTCCTCTGATGGGAGGGACTTCAAACTGAATGCGATCCTTGGTCGCCGTATCTCATCATCCCGGATTATTGGATTGACAAAAGAGCATACCTGCCTGCACGCACGAACGGGTAGGCGATCGACAATGCCATAAGCGCAGGCGCTCCTGCTGACATAGAAAGATCTCCCTATTTATTCACCGGTCTGCCTGCCCCGTTCTTTGTACATAAACGAGCCTATTGATGATGCTATGCTTTGGTAAGTCAGTAAGCGCTTTATTTGATTGGTATGTATTGCGCCGCATCGGGCGAATAGCCTGATCGTAGACCAAACAAAAGAAAGGGATGAGCTCTCTCGCTAATGCCAGCCCCTCCCTCTTGGCTTTATTGCATATGTGAGCTACCATAGAGCAGAGCTACTATCCGTCCTTCATTCCTAAACTAAAGGAAAGGTACTAGCCTTTACCTTCCTGGCGCCATAAGGACTAGATACAGGGAATGTTGCTTACCGAAGCCCCTATCCGCCGGCCTATCCCCTCTGATCTAATAAAGCTTTGCTTGCATATGCATATGTGAGGTAGCTTTCCTCTTTCTTTAATAATGCATATGATACTTAGGTACCTTTCCTCTTCTCTAATATATTCGCCTTTCTAGTTTCTAGTATAGTAGAAGGGGCTACCTTCAGAAGAGCTACTAGCTACTACAGGAGAGCTACTGCTACTATCAGAGGAGCTACTATAGCGGAAGAGCGACTATTCCATGAGCTAAGCCAGACGAAGGTAGATCTATTTCAGAAAGAGATTAACTGATTGCCTTAGCCGCCTTATAACGCTCAGCCTCGCTCCTATCGTCTCGGAAGTCTAGGATTCCTTGCTTTCGTCTTCTGGTACAAATAGCAGATGAGAGAGCCCTTTCGCACTGATTGCCCGCTATGATACAGTCAGAATGGAGTACTCTATGAGGGGAAAGACTAGATATATCCCATACGACATGCTATAAACTATGTTAGTCTAGTAGCTTAGCTCTTGAAGGGGGAAGCACATAATAATAGGGTTAAGACTTATCTATTCCATTTGATCCCCCTGCCTTCCACTTGAAGAGAGTTCTAAGGACTCCTCAAGATTTCAATTTCACAATCACCGTATAGTGATCACAGAAAGTTCGAGAGCCTCTGCAACTCCTGTAGCCGGTCGATCATCTTGCTTGCTTTCCCTCTCCCGCGAAACCCTAGAATCGCTCTCGGAACTCAGCACCTTTCCAATGCCTAATGCCGCTCCAGCTGATGCAAGAGCTCTCGCTCCAGCCCAAGCTGCTATTTCTTTTTCACCTTCCATTTGCCCATAGAATTGTAGGGGATCGATAGTTATTCAAGGTTAAGTCCCTAGCGCATAAGTAGAGTCTTAGAGTTCTAAAGGGAAGAGAGAGAACATTGGGGCTCAGGCTCACTCCCGTTCACTAACTCGAAAATCAGAAGTACATACTACTCCCTTCAGACAAAAGAGGAGCTCACTCGCTAAGGAAAGCTAGGTCGGTAGAACATAGAGACAAGGAAAGAACTCGATAGGGACGCAAAGAAAGCGAAGAGAGGGAAAGATATCCATATGGTCTCAGAATGAATCCCTAGAAAGGAGGTTACACACCTAGAGAGATCAGAGAGAGAGAGACTATATGAAAAGACCCTGTAACTCAATGATAGATCAATCCCAGGGAAGAGGGACAGGTCGCAGGCAGAATAAGCACACTCGAAACGAGAGAGCTCACTCGAGCCGAGCAAGGGAACACAGGGAAAGTTCAAGCTAGGGGCTCAGACTGAATCGATAGGAAAGACGTTACCCACCCACATACACAGGGTCAGAGGAAGAGACTCCATCAAGACGAAGGAAATCACTCATAGTCAAGCGAGAGAGCTCACTCATAGATCACTCCCAAAGGAAAGGGAAAGGAAAGAGAGGTACGCAAGAGAAGCTAGGAGAATAGAACGTTTTCCCCCTCCAGCTTACTATACAAGGGCACCCCAGCTTTCCCGGAGTTTGCTGGATGGATGGACTTCATAAATACAACAAACACAACAAAAAGGTCTGCCAGCTGAACTACTTACTTCACAGCGATCGATTCTAGATATGGACTAGTGTTGGTGGTTGCTTTGTTTGTTCACACAGGCATGAGAGTACTAAACTGCATAACAGCTTTCCGGCTCAGAAGGGAGTCCGGTTCTCCTTGCTACAATCGGCCACTCATTCTCATGCCGTACCACTTGAGAGAATTCCGGTATCCCCCTGAATCCCCCCTTCTTTTGGGCGTTCACCCTCTCCCGCACTTGGCGGCATTGGGCACAGAGGCCCCCTGAGGTCTTTTCCAATTTTTGGTTCTGAGGCAGGCCTCGAAGCTGACCTTGGTCATCCGGTGGGTTCTTCTCCACAGTCTGAGTTTCCTCGATGATCCTTCTCGGGCACGCCCGAGACAGGTGACTGTGTTCATGGCAGATCGAACATTTCAATGGCAATTTATCGTAGTACTGCGCCTTTCGAATCAAGGCACCATTGGCGCTGTCCGGGAGGCCTTTTTCCAGGTCAACTGTGACAGAGAAAGCTTTATGTGAAGGTCAAAAAGAATAGCAGCTTTACTTAGCCCAGCTCTTCTCTGAGTACTCTCTCTCCGCTACGAGTCACTCAAAAGTGCCCGGGAAAAAGGTGCTAGTTTCATGAGTAGTTGGAGGGGAGAAATAGGGCTGCTATTCGGCTCTCCCCTCTATGTAGTATATGGAATAATGTAGTATATGGAATACACTCTCTCTGGGCTCGTGTAGTTTCATACTACACTCGCTTGTTCGTAAACTTCACTCTCCGTGTAGTATTCAATTAAGTATTATAGTCTAGTCTTAAAGAAAGTCTATATACGACAGCAAAGACAGAGTTGGCGATTATTGCCTTTTTGTCGTGGCCTTTCGTATAAACCACGTAGTCCACTTCAATAATCCAACAAAGAGTCCCTTACAGGTCCGATAGCGAGGGGGCGAGCTTGAGGACACTACTTCCTTTCTCGGAGTTCCACCTCGTAGTCTTGATAGCTCCCTATGAATGTTATGTATAGATCAATCGGCCGAGACCACACGAATTAGAAGCAAAGCAGTTTATCTCACAGAGATCAATATAGAGAATCAAATTGGGAACCGGGATGAAGACCTCATCAACCCGAGACCGAAGGGAGACGAGTCTCACATCGAAACAGGATTCCGTCAAAAGCCTGTGGACAGAAACTCTTCTCTTGTTGATAGGCGAGGGGACTTCGTCGGATTGCCTCCTTGGATTTCCATCCACAAACTATCTTGTCTTGCAGTCGGCCCAGTTCTCTCTCGCAACAAGGCTAAGGCTTCGAGGCCTGATTTGGCTATCGCGTTCTCCCCCTTCGCTTCGGGGGGTAGTTTACTGTACTTCATTCACATTGCCGAAAGACGACTAATAAGCCACTGATGGATATTCCAATAGGCCAGTCGGTACAGGCACACTAGCATTCCACCCAGTCCGCGTACTATCGTACGTATTACGGGAGAGGACGCATTTGGACGAGTTATTCCCGCTTGAAGCCGAACATAGTGGCGGAGCGCCGCGGCGATAATTTGAAGATAATTGAAGACTAGCGAACGCTGCTTTTTCCCCTTCCTCACCCGGGTGGTGAGCTAGGAGGGAAGGAACATTCCATGCATGGAATGATAGAACAGAACGGCCGACAGCTACTTGGGTTAGGCGGCTCAGTGAGACAGGGAAGGACGAACGAAGTGGTGGCTCAGGGAGCCAAATACATGAATGAAGCTATACTGTAGAGCTATCACTGCTTGACTGCTTCACTGCTATAGTTCAGCTCTTACTGCCTCTCGTGAAAGATATCCTTGAGACCGAGGCCGCTGGAAGTTGTTAGCTAATCAACTTGCTTGCAAAGCGGCGTGAAAGCGCGAAGCCCCTGTATAGTAAAGGCCTTTTCTTGCTTCAAGAACAGCGCGGGGCGAGAAAGGAAAGCGCACCAGACAGCAGCGCAGCGAGAACCTACTGGCTAGCAGCGCTCCCGTATTCATTTCGCTCATGAACTCCGGAACTAAGATACTCCACAACTCCGGAACGAGAGAGCTACCTTATTCCATAACAACCGTAACTAAAGGAAGTCCACTAATAAAGTTAGATACAACCTTTCTGATCTACGACCATCCTATATGAGATTGCTTTTACAGGCTTTTGACAAAAGAGAAATGGCCGTATAGCGATAGCGCCTCTCTCTCATAACAGAAGTACCATCAGGAGAGCTACTACAGGACCTATAACTGCTACTATCCGTCCTGAACTCTTTACTAGAGGAAGGGAATCGTACTGATTGCACAGATGCTGCTAAAATAAAGCCATTTATCGAGACTTATTATTGCTGCAGTCTATCCTATAGTCGATACCTTTGAATGCTAGAAAGAGCCGTA